>NW_015536521.1:437339-457684 GCF_001515605.1 Sinocyclocheilus anshuiensis | reverse complement strand
TCTGGAAAGTAGGTTATGTGACATACCCGGGTATGTTTGAGGATAAGCGAGCGGATAACCTCAGCTTTCGGTTCCAAAATCAGAGGTTACTTTCAGGGTATGTAAGTAACTATAGTAACTTGCTCTCTGAAGATAACCTGCTCCGGAGCAGGTTATGTTCCAGGGTTAGTTCACTTCAGCGCACGCGCCTTCAGTGGGCGTGACAGATAGCGCACGACATTATATAATATTACAATATGTAATATAGCCTATTATATATATATACTTGAGCCTTAACCAGGAACATACTCTGAGTTGAATGAACTTACTCCCGGACACGTTTTTGGAACCACATACCTCGAGTAAGCAAGGTTTGGGGTTAATCAACCGAAAGTTCAGAGTTTAGCTGACGGTAAGTTAACCGTGCTTTCTGGAATACACCCCAGCAGCACCAAAAAGGAAAACAACAACAACAACAACAACACTATATTCTACAATCTATAAACTATATTCCAAGTCTTCTGAAGCCATATGATAGCACTGTGGTATGCAAAGAATCCATTTTAAAGGGGTCATGAACTGAGAAATCTCGATTCCCTTGATCTTTTGCTTTCATTGTACTATAAAAACATTCTGTAAGTTTCAGAACTCAGAAATTTCTTGTTAGTTTAAAACCACTTATATTGAAGGCAGTCTGCCAAAACAACAGCTTGTGGAATGCGCCACTCTATGATGTAATAGTGTGGATAAGCATTAGCTCTGCAGAAAAAGATCAACACCTGCTTTTACATCGCTGCCTGTTTAGCCCCGCCCACCGATTCGCACATGTAGTGTAAATAACGAGAAAGCAAACGCAGGTCTAAGCAGAAATCAAACGATAAAGATGGCTCCAAAGACAACAAGATGCTGTACAGCGCCAAGTTGTGGAAAAACACAATCTTTGCATTGCCTTCCGTCTGAACCCAACATTAGGAAAGAGTGGATGAACTTTTTTAATGAAGATCCAGACCACATCAGTAAGAACTTGGTACTTTGTTCACTTAATTTTTCCATAGATTTGTATACAAACAAAGCACAAGTCGACATAGTATTTTCAGAAAGATTGAAACTAAAAGACGATGCTGTGCCGACTATATTGGATCCGACAGTAATGTTGCAACACAAGTGTGAATAACTGTTTTCATTACGTGATCACTATTGCTTTGTTTGTTATTACAGATCGTTTGATATGTACTGAGTATTTATGCGTTTTTAACCCTTAAATGCATACCTCGGGTCTTTAGCAACCTGGGACATCATTCTCTACCCTCTCCCTCCTTAATTTTTGTAAGTTAGACATCAACTTTCTTAGTATTCCTCAATCTTTAAACCTTAAATGCATACCTCGGGTCTTTAGCAACCCGGGACATCATTCTCTACCCTCTCCCTCATTTTTTTAAGTTAGACATCAACTTTCTTAGCATTCCTCAATCTATTAATTATAAACAATATAACAAGAAAAAAAGTGTAAAATATAAAAGAATGCCAGTTTTCCGATAATTTTTTTGTAAAAAGTGTAGGCTGTAGGGTCGCTAGAGACCCGAGGTATGTAAATGTATAAGTATTTTTTCCTGCAACTATATTTACATATCTGATGACTCAATATGTGCAATGTATCTTTTTTCCTCAAGGTGGCACTGTTTGATACACAATGATGACATGATGTTTCATTCATAATTACCGCAGTCATAAAACAAAAGAATATAATCAGCAAAAATGTAACTGGTTTGAATGGCTTTACTGTAGAACAATTAAATATAAATGTCACTGTCATTTGATGCATAGTATTTTCAGAAAGATTGAAACTAAAAGACGATGCTGTGCCGACTATATTGGATCCGACAGTAATGTTGCAACACAAGTGTGAATAACTGTTTTCATTACGTGATCACTATTGCTTTGTTTGTTATTACAGATCGTTTGATATGTACTGAGTATTTATGCGTTTTTAACCCTTAAATGCATACCTCGGGTCTTTTGCGACCCGAGACATCATTCTCTACCCCCTCCTCTGTCATTTTTTTAAGTTAGATGTCAACTTTCTTAGTATTCCTCAATCTATTAATTATAAACAATATAACAAGAAAAAAATAGTAAAATATAAAAGAATGCCAGTTTTCTGATAATTTTTTTGTAAAAAAAAAGTGTACAGGGTCGCTAGAGACACGAGGTATGTAAATGTGTAAGTATTTTTTCCTGCGCAACTATATTTACATATCTGATGACTCAATATGTGCAATGTATCTTTTTTCCTCAAGGTGGCACTGTTTGATACACAATGATGACATGATGTTTCATTCATAATTAATTATTAAAGCAATTACTATACACAATGAAATATAAATGTCACTGTCATTTGATGCTGGATGTGGTGAATAAGCTGCCAGTGATCAAAATATGGAATATGAAGTCATTGAAAACGATAGTTTTGAGAATATGGTTGAAATCGTGAATGTGAGGCAGATGCTGGATGTACTGTGGAAGTGTGCTCTGACGATGACAGCGATGGTAAAATCATCGAAATATGCTTTATTTTATTCTTCTGTAATTGTTCTTAAAATATCAAGAGAGTGTTTTGCTATTGCAGCAGTTAGAGATCCATCCGTGCTGGATATATTGGACCGGGTCGCTAAAGACCCGAATATGTAAGAATGATTGGCAAAACATTCGTGCATTTAAGGGTTAACCTAAATCACAGCAGCACATCTGTGAAGGATGTAGGTTGTCAAACATACACAACTGTTAGCCAATCATAGCAATGGGCGTTTACTTCTGAGTCTACAATCCGCCACGCCTATTCAAACAGCGTTCTGATGAGGGGGGTCAAAACAGGACAGAAAATAGCCGTTTACTTCTAAATTGTGATGTTTTGGGATGTAAAAATCTTAACATGTAACATAAGTGGACCTCAGAGAACAGTACAATATAATAAACAAAGGTAATTTATGACCCCTTTAATTGATCATTTGTGTTTGTGTGCTTATATACAAAATTGGGTGCATCATGTCATCATGTCAAACGCCAAACAGCACTGGTTCAGAACTAAATTGCTTCCAAAAACTTGCAATAAAATTGTATGGACTGTTTTTATGGTACCTTTTATTGTGCTGTTTGTCATGTTTTGGAGCTTGACAGCCCCTGGTCACTATATTGTTTTGTAGCATAAATGTTTTAAAACACCTCTTTGTGTGCTTCTTGGAAGAAAGTTTGAAAAATCTGAGGTCAGTAAGATTGATTTATTTTCCTTTTTTAAGGAAATTAATACTTTTTTTACAGCAAGAAAGCATGCCTAAAATCGATAAAATGTGAGAGTAACTACTTTTACATTATTTAAAAAAAGTTCTTTTAGAGTTTCTTTTTGACTCTTTTGGGGTATGTTTTACAAAACAGGATTTTATTATAAATGTTGTCTTTTTAATTTTCTGTTCATAGTCTTCACACAAATATTTAACAGCACAACTGTTTTCAACTTTGACATTAAGAAATTTTTCCTAAATCAGCATGTTCAAATGATTTCTGAAGGATCATGTGACAGGAGAAGACTGGAATAATAGCGGCTGAAAAATTCAGCTTTGAATCACAAGAATAAATTACATTTTAAAATCGATAGAAAACATATATTTTAAATTGTAATAATATTTTAAATCTTATGTTTTATAATATACACTCCAGTACTGCAAATCATGCAACTTCATTGTAGTTTTCATTCTAAAAATGTATTTTATGTTGATCAAGATGATGCAAATACATTTCCTCCACGTTGGATGCTCATCCAAAAAGTCAGTCTGTGACGTTTACTTATAATTTTTTTTTGTTTTTTTTTGTTTACAATAGAAAACATCCTGCATTCCATAAAGGTCACAAGTGTGACCTTTAACACTATTTTGAAGGAGAACCTACAATATATTCTAATGGTGTCACAATAGTAACCATAGCATTTTAGCATAAACTGTTTTCCTAAGCGAGACAAAGGTCTGTATACCGAGCGGTTCAGACGAGGATAGTACAAATTACAATTGGGCCAGTGATGATGACTTCTTTTCAATGTCAGTGAATTGACCGGCCCAGAATGGAGCATGACATAAAGCTCCAACTATCTTTTCTGACAGGCTCGTCTTCATCTCAGTAACTCTTACATTTTCATTCCCTCCTCTGACCTCAATCAAGGCCTTTTGCTTTTATCATAGCGCAATTTCCATCACAGATATAAACTCATTTGCGTTCATGAAGGTCAATGACTGAATGAACACAAACGGAGGACGGAACCGCGCTGGAAAACCTACTGGCGAGGAAACACACGACACATTGTGCAGCACACACACACACACACACACGTAACAAGTAATACTGCACTCCTCCTGTAAATATACCCTTCCCAGAGCAACCACTAATGAATGTTAATTTCAGTCCCCTGGTGCTGATCCAATATGCTGATAAAGAGAGAGTGTGTGTTTCTTTGTGTGTGTGTGTGTGTGTGTGTGTGTGTGTGTTTGAGGCCCGTGGGGCCACCTAAGCATCTCGTGGAGCGGCGCTTTCAAATTGAACATTAATAAAATGGACCAGAACGCCTGGCTTTCTTCTCTCGTCTGTAATTAACGAGTTGATTATTAAAATGAAGCTGTAGATCATTCCCTTAAGCATGCTGATATCATAGCACAGAGTGAGGAGCTCCATGCAGATGCTCTCACAAGGGTAACTGTAGTGGAGCTGCTCTGTATCAGGTGCAACTATCAGTGGCACTCGGGGGCTCTCACGAGACCAGCGCCATCCCTGACCTCTGCTGCGGTTTCCTCTCTCTACTCGATTTCCAAAATCCTCCAGAAATAGAAGAAAATATTGATATTCCACCTTGTGTGGGGTTATAGTATCATCTTGCTTGTCCACCAAGTGATAAGATGCATACATTGAAGCCTGCATTTATAGTCCACATGGTAGCTACATGGTCAAAATGTTTTGAATTTTAATGGGAAAAGAATGAAAATGAAAAGTGAAAACTTTTTTTTTTTTTATAACACTGAATTATATTCAGCACAATTATTTTTGCTTTTTTATTTGTAAGTAGAAAATATATCGTATGTTATTTGTAAAAAAAATAAAATAATACAAGGCACTTTAAAAATAAAAATAAAAATGAATTATTTTACTATTATCTTTTTAATTTCCATGTTTTTCTTACGTTATTTTATTAAAACTATATATATAATTATAAAATGTAATGTAATCATATTTTTAAATGCATAGGATATATACATATGAGATATATATTAAAACTTTTAAATTAAAAAAATTTTAATTGTAAAATATAAATTAAAAAAATTAGTTTTTTACATATTAATAAATATAATTACAAATTATATCATCATCATCATAACATTTTGAGTTAAATGTTGGAATTACGTTATATATATGTGTGACCCTGGACCACAAAACCAGTCAGCAGCACGGGTATATTTGTAGCAATAGCCAACAATACTTGGTCAAAATTATCGATTTTTCTTTCGATAGTAAAAGATCATGTTCCATGAAGATATTTTGTAAATTTCCTACTGTTGATATATCAAAACTTAATTTTTGATTAGTAATATGCATTGCTAAGAACTTCATTTGGACAACTTTAAAGGTGATTTTCTCAATATTTAGATTTTTTTGCACCCTCAGATTCCAGATTTTCAAATAGTTGTATCTCGGCCAAATATTGTCCTAACAAACCATACATCAATGGAAAGCTTGTTTATTCAGCTTTCAGATGATGTATATCAATCTCAATATAAAATATAAAAAATATATATAAAATATAAAAAAAATAAAATTGTCATCATAACATTTTGAGTGAACATTTTAATTTACTTTAAAATAAAAAATACAAAAATGTAAATGTTATATTATAACAAGTATTGTTATTTTTTTTATTATTAAAAAAACAGTAAAAAGATGTTCCTTGCACAATCGTTGCACAATTGTTTATTTTATTCAAATTTATTTAAATTTAGTTACATACATGTTTAAAGGGGTCATATGATGCAATTTCAATTTTTCCTTTCTCTTTGAAGTGTTACAAGCTCTTGGTGCATAAAGAAGATCTGTAAAGTTGCAAAGACTAAAGTCTCAAATCCAAAGAGATATTCTTTATAAAAGTTCAGAGTCAGCCACACCTACCTAAAACGGCTCGTTCTAACACACCCCCACGTGTCTACGTCACGATGTGGGAAGATTTGCATAACGCTGCCCAAATGTTCACGCAAAGAAAGAAGGCGTAACTTTTATTCTCGCTGTAGTATTGTTGCTGCCGCCGTGTCGTGAAGGCGCTGTGTGCTTCTTTGTGAAAGCGAAACTACTTTATTTGGTCTTCCAAAAGAGGACAATATCTGCTTCGTCATGCCTGGAGCTGATCCGTGGTGGTCGCTGAGGAAACGCATCAACTTTGCGCTGTGGATCGCCGGATCAGCTAATGGGTTTTAATGTTTTTGTCTCATCGCTCCAGCCGGACGGGGCATCGCAATATGGTAAGGGGCGTAACATTTTCGTCACACGCTTGAGGTATTCGGCCAATCACAACGCACTGGATAGCTGGCCAATCAGAGCACACCTCGCTTTTCAGACCGATGAGCTTTGTAAAAATCGACGCGTTTCAGAAAGGCATAGAGGAGAAACAATAATGTACAGTATGTGGAAAATAATGTGTTTTTTTTAACCTTAAACCGCATAAACACATTTCATTACACCAAATACACAAAATAATGTTCTGTTTAGCAACATCATATGACCCTTTAATGTGACATTTCAAATTGTTTGGTAAAAATGTATTGAATTAATTTATTTTGACATGCTTATGGTTGTCACTATATTTTAAGGTTAAGTTAATTTTGTTGGTTGATTCATATTACCACTTATGTTTATGAATTATACAGCCAGGCACCACAAACTTTAGGGTCACATTTTAACGTCAGATTTTTTTTTCAGTGAATTTGTGTCAACCTACTGTATGCTGTTTTAGCATAAATTATACAGGACTTTTATAGTCTATAAAGGAAAATAAGAACGATCACTTGCAAAGTTATTGACGTGCCACTGCACTGCTCATATAAGACGCTAATGGAAGTCTTGAGCACATAATTGATCTTAAATGGCTGTGCTGTAAGCCCCGCCCACACCACCGGCTACGGTTCACGAACAATAGCAATTTCTGCTCTCCAGTGACATGGTTCACCCAAGTGTTAAAAACATAACTTTAAAAGCCCATGTTGATATAGTGGCAAGCACAACTTAACCGTGAACGTAATTGCAGCTTTACAGCTAAAGGTCCACCCTGCTAGATTAACCCTCTGATCCAGGCCAATTTCAGCTCGTGATTCACACAGCAGTGTTTGCAGTAAATAATGCAGTGAAAATGAAACCTTTAAACTTTTCTTTATGCCCCTGTGTTCAGCATACAGCTTTTTGTCTGGACAGTGAATATGTCAATGAGGCAATTTCCTCAGCAATGTCCCTCAGTTTCTCTCATACAGTAATAATATTATATCAGCCTCCAAAAATAATGACAAGCAGGCAGCAGAATATATCCTTTTTGATTAAATGTTCTATTTATTATACATGTATCCATCTCTGCGGCAAAAAAAACATGTAAATGTACATCAAAGAAAACAAATGATTCATCTGCATAATAACAACATAAACATAAAAAAGAAAGCAAATGAAGCAGCACAAGAACTTGTCAAATCGTTCTCTCAATTTAGGACAACAGCGCCTTCTGTTGGTGTGAAACTGAAGCCTGTGATGAGAGACGGAGTGTCTGTAACGTCATTCATTTGACCTTCTCTTCTATTCATAATTCATATCATGAGAATTAAAAAGATCAATGAAATCAAGCAGTTACAGGAATTACAATTAAAATACGATTGTAAATTCCAAAAAAATAATAATAATTGCACATTGTCAAACATGATGATGATGGTCATATGATTATATATATATATATATATATATATATATATATGCAAAGTTCAGATGCAAAAGCCTCTAAGTGCCATCTGAAATTTTCTTCTAAAATGAGCATTTTTATCAGGCTCCTATATTTATGTTCAGTTATTTCACTTTAATTGCATAGAAATAGACATTACATTGCCATTAGAGTAAAAATATTGAACCTAAACATAGGATCTTGATAAAAATGCTCATTTTAGATGAAAATTTCAGACGGCACTTAGACAGCATCTGAACTCTTCATATATATATAATGAAATATACTACATACACTCAAAGTTTGGGACCAGTAAGATTTAAAAAAATATATATATATATGCATAGGTGACAGATTATACTGTACATTGTAATGGGTTGCTTCTAGACCCATTTCATCCTAAACAACATTTAATTCTACTTCTACTAAGAGGATGAAAAATGGTTATGAAAAGCTAAATTTACCTACATCATAAGTGTACTTTAAGGAAGAACTAAAATAGTAAAAATGTATACGACCTCTTCAAATATTTGTTGCAACTTAGCTGGTGCTTTTTTTCATATTTGTTTGAAATCCATGTACTATTTTCAGACTAAAAACCCATGAGAGATCACAGTATAGAAGAGTTCAAGTGAATGGATCACCTTGGACAACAAACACACGCAGTGCAGCTCTGTCCCTGCTGCTGCGCTTGCTTATGGATTTGCTCCAGGATGTTCCTGTGGAAATAGAGAGGAGAGGAACGTATCTAATGCCAGGTGATGGATTTCTGTTCATGAGAAGGACTTAATGAAAAAGCTCTCAACCACGAGGAGAATGTGTTGGCAATATACATCTTTTCAAACCCCATCAAAGGTGGACATCAAAAACCTCATCCTGTTCCTCCAGAGAGCCGCCTGTGATGACTGTGGAGGTACAGAGAGAGAGAATAAAAGGCTGGGAAAGAGTCACTCAAGTCACTGTGAGTTATTATCATAGTTTACTCTTTAAAAGATAAATAGTACAGTGTACTAGACAGGACATGGATTCTACTGCAGTAGCCTATGTACAATGTTGTCCAAAGACCATTGGTAAAAATGCTTAACATTTTTCTAGTTGAAATAAAACTTTTTTTTTTTCCAATAACAATTACATTCAACTTGACAAAACATACTTTTAACTTTTTTTTAATATTTTTTTATTTGATTTATAATGACATGGCAATGCATGTACATTTACAGCAAAATACTTTTGATTATTCCAATTATTTAGATTTTTATTTTATTTATAGAATATTAGCTATAAGTGAAACATAGCTGTTATTTGCATAATTTGCATTTTTCTAATGAAATAAAAATAATACAAAATGAATTCATAAAAAATCTAATAAAATTAATACTTCACTTTGTCAGGCAGGTCCTATTTAAGAGATTTATTGATTGCGAACAGGTGTGGCAGTAATCAGGCCTGGGTGTGGCTAGAGAAATTGAACTCAGGTGTGATAAACCACAGTTTTAACAGGGGGGCAAACACTTCTTCACACAGGGCCATGTAGTTTTGGATTTTGTTTTCCCTTAATAATAAAAACCTTCATTTAAAAACTGCATGTTGTGTTTACTTGTGTTATCTTTGACTAATATTTAAATTTGCTTGATGATCTGAAACATTAAATTGTGACAAACATGCAAAAAAATAAGAAATCAGGAAGGGGGCCAACACTTTTTCACACCACTGTATATACTCAAAATGTAATCATGATTACTATATAAATTCTAATTATTTTTAATTAAATAAGAATAATTTAATACAAATAAAAAACCAAAATAAAATAAAATAAAAATAAAATTTGTAAGAAAAAAAACAAAAATATTAAAAATAATTTTATAAAATTAATTAATTTGTAATATTAATTTACCTTTTTGTAATTGAAAAGTGCCTTGTACTTTTATTCACAAAGAACATAGATTTTCTACTTACTATTAAAATAATTGTGTTAACTATAATTCATGGTAATCAGAAAAACTAGTTTTAGTATTATTATTATTATTATATAGTGAATAATTGTTAATTGAATAATTAATTGAATAAGTGAATAACTTTATCAATTTAATAAATTTTTAATGATTTTATTTTTATATTTGTAGCTTATTTATTAAATGTGTAGCTAATATTCTACAAATAAAAATAAATATTCAAAATATTGTATAAATAAAATAAAAATAAAATAAATTAGAATAATCAAAACTATTTATTTACTATCTATCTGTATATCTATTTATCTTCCCATTCCGTCCATCCGTCCATCCGTCTATCCGTCTAGCTATCTATATATTGTGATTCAATATTTATGTAAATGTATTTTTTCAATTTAAATTAGATTTTGAATTCCATAATTCTGTTTTGGACCCCACATCTGTAGGTATTGGATTATATAGTGTGTCTTATGTTCAAGTATGCTTGTGTATAAATGTGCATTTACCTGGGGACTCTGCTATCGGCTCTGTGCTGGAGGGAGGTGGAAAGCTGAAAGAGCGTGTGGCTTTAAAGGAAGCGTCACTGTGACAACTGACACTCTGTGCACGCTTACGGCACTCGATGGCCAAACGACTGCAACAGTCTTTATGACAGCTCACCCCACACACTGAAAAAACACAAGAGGAGGGTCACCGGGCCACATAGACACAGGAAAAAGACAAGAGTTAAAGGGTTAGTTCACCCAAAAATGAAAATTAGTCCATAAATTACACACCCTCAAGTCATCCTGGTGTATGTGACTTTCTTCTTTCAGATGAATCAAGTCACAGTTATATTAAAAATTGTCTTTGATCTTTCAAGCTGTTTAATGCCACTCAGCGGGTGTTGCAGTGCATCAGTCCAAAAGAAGTGAAATAAAAAGCGACCATCCATAATAAAAAAATGTCTCACACGGCTCCGGGGGGTGAACAAAGGCCTTCTGTAGCGAATCGATGCATTTTTGTAAGAAAAATATCCATATTCAAAACGTAATAATCACTTTAATGTAGCTTGTGCCAACAGCTGTACATGGAAGCAGCTCCGGGCTGATGACATATGAGTTCAGCATTGCGCATGCGCCGGTGAGTCTCATGAAAACCAACGTTTGTTAACAGGAGCAAAGGAAGCAAAGTTTCCTTACTTTAGCAAAGGAAAACCAGTCTCCTCTTGGCTTAATCTGAAAGAAGAAAGTCATATACACCTAGGATGACTTGAGGGTGAGTAATTTATGAGCTAATTTTTGGGTGAACTAACCCTTTAAGGTCTACATTTGGTTTCATACCTTTGCATTTGCATCGCTGTTTGTAAAATCCCCATATCTGCAAGAATTAGCATACATTAAATAATTCACAATGAGAGAATATAAGAAAAACATGGAACATTTTTTAAAAGGATTTTGGGTGCTTTAGTTTAGTTCGGTAGTGACAGCACATTTTTGGTAGTGAAATCACATTACAGAATTTTAACTAAATGCTACTAAAACATACTAAAATACAAAAAAACAATATAGTCACTACCGAAACTCCACCAAATGTTTCGGTAGTGACAATTTTAGATACTTTTAAACCTAGCTCAAAGAAGCTAATCAGCACATGGTTAGCTAACACAGTTCTGAACAGTGGTATACATATAAAAACTAAACGTTATGAAATAACTCCCAAAAAGTGTGCTTCGCTGCAGAAAAAAAGGTGTTCAGTAGTGATGTTCCTTAAAGTTACACAGATTTTTCAGACTTTTGAACACCTTTACCTTAAAATGATGAGACCTATCTACTCGCACATTGTAGCTATGAGAGAGGGGGACACAGGAATATTTCCTGATCATAAATTTATGGGTTTAGTTCAAATCAGTCTTATTAATCATTTGGTACAATGCACTTATTGTGTACATACATGTTTTTACATTGTACTTATATTTTAAAAAATACCTGCATGTAATTACATCTGTATTTAATTTCTGTAATTACATTTATAATTACACTGTTGACCCATCCCTTACACCTTAACCCACCCTTAAACCTACCCATACAACCAAACCTGTCCCTAACCTTACCAGTTTCCCACCTCAATAGCAGCAAATGTGTTTTGCAATACAATATGAACACAATAAGTACATTGTACTTATTTTTTGATGCAAGTACATAGTAGTTAAGGCCACTTAATATAAAGTGGGACCACATTTTTTTTTACATAAAGTTTCATAATTTACAAATACATTTTTTTTTTAACTTCACTTTTTAAAAGAATCAAAAAGATACTTTTAAAAACAACAATGGAAAAAAATAAAAAAAATTCAATATTTCCATTAGTTGAAATTTAGGGCTTAGGGTTCGGGACAGCCACCTCCCAATTGAAAGTAGCCAATAAATGATGATTTTATATATATTAAGCTTACTAATTATTGTGGGTTTTGATACATAATAGAAGGATCTTAATAAACATCTAAGATTTGAATACTTAAATGCTTCTTAAATGTGTTTTTTGGTTGTGGGACAGCAGTTTGCACCAATTCTGTAGAATGGCCCATATTATATATATATACACACACTGTATATCATTAAAAAAAAAAAATATCTTACTGGTCCCAAACTTTTGAGTGTATGTAGTACATTTATTATTTACACTATTTCATGTGAGTGGACAAAAATACTACTTAATTATTTTACATGTAAAAACTTCGTAATAAAGTAATTTTGTAATAAAAACTTGGCCTGAGTGTACCTTAAATTTAATTACATTGAAAAAGCTTTTCAAAAATACTGGTTCAACAAAAACACCGAAGGAAAAGGAAAACAGGTTCTCTGCTTGGGTGGACCTTGACAGGAAATTAGAAAATAGGAAGTGGTTACGATCTACACCCAACTACCAACTGTAAACATAACATCTTTCCCACAGACAGACCCTTAAACACAACCCTGCTGCACTCGCACCGAAAACAGCACAAGCACTATGAACCTCTGACAGCAGAGTCAAATATGAACGAATGCAAGCCATAAATATGATCTGGCTTACGAGTGATAATAAAATAGGCATTATGTGCATCTGTGCTTTTTGAAATAAATACAGATCTGGATGTCTGTTTTTCATGATGCTGAAAAGATCTTATTTCATCTTTTGTGTGGGTTGTCATCATGTTGAAGATGAAGATAAAGAGACTGAGCCCCAAATAAAACGTGCACTCACCAAACGAGAGCAGTGCCGACAAAATGAAGGCTTGACGCTGCTCATCTCTGTAAACGTGTGAACAAAACCCATCTTACAGTTCTGTAAGGAGCTCGCCTTTGTGAAGTACTCAATCATCTCCTCACGGCTAATTTTACAGTCTCTGGGAGTGAAAATGAAAAAGAGAAAAATGGGACCTTTACTGTAGTGTAGACTGACAAATGAGGGAAAATAATTACTCCAGATAGACTGGACAGATGTCTTGACAAACCCACTGGTTTTGGTCCAGTTCATCAAACTTGCCGAGGTAAGGGAAATTGCTCCTGATGATCTCAAACTCTCCTTGGGAAATGTAGCCATCGCTATCAGTGTCGAAATTTTGGAACACTGACTGAAAGTAAGACATCTTGCAATTAGTTCTCTTTCACCACAAGTTAATTTATTGCACGCTTTTCTGGAATTCTTGTCAAATTTGTGCAATATCACACACAACAGTATTGTTCATTATTTGTTGTTCAGTACAATGGCATGATTGTAAATATGAGATTTCTTTTAATAAGCCAGTCTATAAACAAAAAGTTATCACATAACTTACATTTGCTCCAGTAATGAAAATATTTGCAAACTAAAAGCAGAATTAAGTAGCTTCATGTTTCAAGGTTACATTCCTTTTTGTTTTTGAACAACCCGATTGAGTGAATGATTCAATGACTCACTCATAAGGTCAGTCACTTGTATGATTTTTTGAATGAATCAATGTTTTTGAACAAATCGGCTGAGTGAATGATTTACGTAATGACTCACACATAAGGTCAGTCAATTGTTTCATTCCTGATTCGATTAGTTTTTTGAATGAATCAGTTGAGTGAATGATTCAGTGTTGCATTCATAAGTCCAGTCAATTGTTTAACTCCTGAATGAATCAGTGTGTTTGAAAGATAAGTCACTTGTTTCATTTTTTAAATGAATCAGTGTTTTTGAACAAATTGATTGAGTGAAAGATTTAATGACTCACTCATAAGGTCAGTCAATTGTTTAACTCCTTAACTGAATCAGTGTGTTTGAAAGGTCAGTCACTTGTTTCATTCTTTTTTTTTTTTTTTATGAATCAGTGTTTTTGAACAAATCACTTGAGTGAAAGATTTAATGACTCACTCATAAGGTCAGTCAATTGTTTAACTCCTTAATTGAATCAGTGTTTTTGAACAAATCAATTGAGTGAATGATTATATGTCTCAATCATTAGGTCAGTGAGTTGTTTCATTTTTTGAATGAGTCAATGCTTTTGAACAAATCGACTGAGTGAAAAATTTAATGACAAACTCACAAGGTCAGTCACTTGTTTCATTCCTGATTCAATTAGTTTTTTGAATGAATCAGTAGAGTGAATGATTCAGTGTCACACTCATAAGGTCAGTCAATTGTTTAATACCTGAATAAATCAGTATGTTTGAAAGATCAGTCACTTGTTCCATTTTTTTTAAATGAATCAGTGTTTTTGAACAAATAGATTGAGTGAATGTTTCAATGTCTCACTCATTAGGTCAGTCACTTTTTTAAATTTTTTTGAATGAATCTGTATTTTTGAACAAAACTTTTGAGTGAAAGATTTAATGACTCACTTATAAGGTCAGTCACTTGTTTCATTCCTGTTTGCAAACAATTAGTTTATCTGAAAACCAAATAATTATTCAGAAAAATGATAAGTGAATTGAAAGTAGTATGGGTCACATACCTCCACCAGTTTTTCAATGTGTTTGTTGATGATGGCTGGATCCGCTTTGGGTTTGACTGAAGATGACCACTGTTCTATTAGAGGAGACTGTGACTTTGAGCTGGAAGTCTAAGAGGCCAGAAATCAATGGCATAATCACTTAGCAAGTGAAAATAAGGCACCAGAAGATATGGATAAATGACTGATGTCCATTGGTTGAACAAAATAATTATAGAGTAGTGGTTCAGTCTCCCAGCTGCAAGTCCACGTAAGTAGATTATGCAAGCAACATGGGAAAATTAATCTGTCAAATTGTGTCATGAATGGTTGTAATTGGTGGTTTCTACCTCATGGTGGCCACTGATTTGCTATCTGAGTAGTTTTTGTCGGTGGGGTGACTCACTGATAATTTAATGTTGCGAGGCTCCCTCTGTAGAGATAGCTGATATATCTCATCCTCTGAGTGGTACTGGTCCAAAGACACCTGGACAGGAACAAAATAAATGTAAATTATGAACAATAATTAATAACTGACATAGATTTGAGAAATCTATCACAGGCTATATCAACCTCAATGTCGCCTGCTTAACTATCAATTTACTGAAAATGTTTATAATTTAAACGAACATTTTTAAAAAATGCTATGATTTATTTATAGATATATTTAATTTACATGCATTTATTTTTGTATAAAATCCTACAAATAATTAAAAATAAATTACAAATAAATATGTAAATTATATAAAATATATATGTATGCAAATTTCAAATATATGCTATTTTTTATAGTTTATATTCATCAGAGAATCCGAGAAAAAAAAATATATCACAGTTTTGCCATCACAGGAATAAATTACATTTTAAAATGCATTAAAATAAAAATAATTATTTTATTCAAAAATAATAATCTTGATTACAGCAAACCCATTCCACCCATAACAGACTTACTATAAGCAGATTCAGCAGGTCTGAATTGGCTTCTATACTGGGCGGAGTGCTTTGAATAAGCGCCAGTTCTTCTAGGATGGCATACAATTGATGGGTCTTGGTTAGGTTGACCCTAGTCTTCTCCAGGTCAAACCAATCAGGCAGGGCCACATGGACGGCAATCAGATCCTTCAAATGCACCCCAAGGATGGGGAAGCGGAATCCCGAACATTCTGAGAAGCGCTGACGATAGCGGCTGTAGTTTCCAGAGGAGGTGACCAGCTCCACCAATCCATCAAAGACCTGATTAAACGCAGAGGAGAACATCGGTTAGGCTGAAGCCCGGTGCAGTTGAAATATGAGGAAAGGGGATTTCGGTACATGGGTACAAGATATTCCTGCTCATGTTTGGTTGCCTGATAATAGAACACTTGACTCGAGTATTGATATTTCTGAGCAATCTTGCAGAGAGTATGAAAATGGCACTCAATCCATCTACTGAAAAGTGGACTTTAAGAATCGTATCTCTCATAGCCAGAGTTGGAGTGTTACAGCCGTTTGTTTTTCTTGCCAGTATTGGAGGTGTGTTTACAAAGCAGCTCTCTGGCAGTCCTCACCTTGCGTGTCTCGCTGCCGATGAGTGCCTGCGTATCCTTGAGTCTAGCAATGGAGCTATTGCTGAGCCCACCCACTACAGCCATCAGTGTATTGAAGTTCTGCAGCTGCAATAGCCTCTACACACACACACACACACACACACACACACACACAGAGTACAATGTATATATTCATTTCAAAATCATAAAATTTCTTAATTTTTTTTCAGTTTTAAATTAGATTCTGAATCCCCAGGTCTTCAATGTGGTCTGAGACTTCTGGACCCTGCTGTAAACAGATTACATGTCTTAAAATATAAGCGAGCAAGCGAGTTGGATTAACCTGGGCCACTTTGATGAATTCACTGATGACAGTGGCTCTCTGCTGAGCTGTAGGCTTACTGAGAACCATGATCTGGATCCACTGGGAAACACTGTTAAACAGAGTAATGAAACGCTCCAGAATGGGATTATCCACCGTGCAGCCGTGCATCACGAAACTGTGGTAGTCCTGGAACTGAGGGGGAACGGATTTTTCATTTGCAATATGAACTCTATATTTTAAACTATAAATTAAGAGACTTACCAGAATTTTGCAAAATGATTTGTACTCCATATACGTTAGGTGTTCAGCCAGGGTGGAAGCATCCAGGTGGTCAAAAAGAAGAGAGGTCTTGCGTTTTTTCTGGACAGTTTCATCCAGTTGACGTCGCCATTCGTAAGATGGACTACAGGCAAAACAAACAAAACATTGTATTTCTGTTCCTTGTCCCGTATGCCTAAATATTAAGTACGCAACTTTTTCTATTATATTGGATTATATTAACAGGTCAGTGACATGACACTCTAGATCTATTAATAATATATATATATATATATATATTTGAAAAACATTGTTTTTCTGTTCTTTGTCAAATCAGATCAAAGTTAGTGTGTTGTAACCAACATCCAACATAGAAAACATTTTTAATGTCACCATGAAATAAGAAATAACTTAAAAAGTTGAAGTAGAATTTTTTATGAAAAGAGTTATTTTATATAGGTTTATTTATATATTTCAAGTCAAAAAGAGTAAACATCATGATATTCATTATTTAAAAATGCAAAAAATAATATACACACACACACACACACACACACACATACATGTGTATATTTAAATTAGATAGATATAGAGAGATAGATAGATATCCACAAATACAAATAACTTTTTATTTGTTTTTAACTAGACTTTTCTATCATCTTTGACATTCTTATTTGTCATTGACCTAAGAACTTCTAGCTGTTTGAGTATCTCAGACATGCAGCTTGTTTGTGATGTTCAGTACACTATTCCCCCACATTCTCCAGCCCTCTGTATCAAAGGAGCAGCGGTTTGGGTGAGTTCTGTGCCCCTGTGACTCACATGCTGTCTATGTCGATGAGCAGACTTCGCCTCACATCTCCATTCTGCTCCAGTCGCTCTTTCAGACCGCGGATCTGCTCAGCCAGAGCGGGGTTCAGGTCAAACTCAGCTGGGAACTCAGATATCCAGTACCTGACAGAGAAAGAGAGACGGAAGACAGAGAGAGCTATGACACAGAGTAGCTGTGCATGAAATAGGTCTAGGCAAGACATCAGTAGGACGAGTATTTTCTGTGAATAGTCTTGCCTCAACTGCTTTATGTGAATTCACAATACACCTCTATGATACAACCCAGCTGCCTTATGTCAAAAAGCATCCACATCTTTACAAGAAATATGCACTGCATGGCCAGATAGTATGTGGACACCACAGCCATAGATGCTTTTGAGCTTGAAATAGGTCTGCATAAATGCATACATTTCAAAATGCATGCATTTTACATTAATAGGGAATTCTCCTTAAGGGGCGTTCACATATAACACGTTTTTGCTGCTTTTCCAGTTTTTTTTATGTTAACATGCACTAGATGGACATCTTTGAACACTCCGCTTACATATCATGTCTTCTGCAGCATCTCACTTTGACACTGCAATCTAAAAACGTGCCACTGAAGTCTCAATACCGTGCATTTTTTTCCATTCCACTGCCCTGCATCTCGCATTTTTAAACGCAAAAACGTGTTCTGTGTGAATGGCCCCTAAGGAAATTTGCAAGCTGTGAATGTCAACATCACTGATTGGGCGAACACAGCATGCAGCGTGTTTAAATAATGGTTTTGGACCATTAAATGGCCTTCTTCTTCTAGTTAACATGTTTTCTGTCACATATGTTTTCTTAAATGTTTTAACAAATTACAGCACTTACATTTTTTTGACTCCACTGTCCATGAACATTTATTGAGGCAAAAGCTATTCGGTTTATGGGTTGTTTGTGCACTCATAGTACCACAAATAGGTTAAAGTGCAACTTGCAATATGGCGAAATAAGTCCTGCATTCTAAATAAAACATCCAATAGCCAACTGGTAAGGTTATCGGATCACTGCTGTTAGAAGTTCAATTTGCTATAGAAACAGTTAGAAACTTAGGACTGCACATGTGCATTGGCTGGTCCAGCCTGAAATAAAAGCTTTTTTATACGCAACATTTATGAGAAAGTTCATGTTAGATTTTGTTGTTGATTTGAAATATTTTATTTAAAGAGATAGTTCATCCATGTTGGTAACCAAACAGCTGACAGTAGCCATTGACAAAAAACCACTATGTCAATGGCTACCGTCAACATTTGGTTACCAACATTCTTCCAAATATCTTCTTTTGTGTTCAACCCCAGCAGGCACACAACGTCATAAGACGTTGATATTTGGTTAAATTTCGGTTGCAACGTTGGGTGACCAAAATTCAATGTCAATTCAACATCTAATGTCAATTTGATGTCCAATACCGACGTCAGCTGACATTGATATTTGTTGTTTTTAGGTTGTGTAACCAAAATCCATCATTACGTCAACGTCAATTTGGTATCCGATTTTCATTCTCAACCAAAATGCAAAGTATGTATTTTTGGGTAAACTGTCCCTTTAAATGTAAACGTGGCAAGCAGTTTTTGAGATTTCAGGATTTCCCCATTCAGGTAGATAGGACTTGGTCTTGGATGCCTAAAATAGGCTTTGAAAGGGACTTTGTTCTAATCTAACACCTCATCGTTTCATACTGAGTTTCGTAACACAGGGTTAAAAGCAGCGCTAACCCTCCTTGTGAAACATTGCTTTTAAAGCAGGGTTTAAAAATATGATAACCCAAGGTTAAGAGTCGCATGAAAAAGCCCATTTAAAGCCCTTTGGAGGGGTATTGTGATACTGAAAGAGAAAAGGTAGGTGCCACTCTATTATAAAGCTTTGAATATGATTTACGGCTTTATTCTGTACTTGATTTCATGCACCTGTTACTAATGGGTTTATCTGAAACAGCCGAACCTTGGATGTCTTCAAGCTTTTAGCCATGTAGTATATGTATATTTATTATAAAAAAATAAATAAATAGGTGAACAAATGGCTTTTTAACCTACTTGACAAGGTGACAAATCTGAGACTGGCGAATTGCAGAACAATCCTGTTCCTGAGACCTGTAATACTGTCAAGGTAGCTCACTTCATTACGATTATCGGCTGTTCGGAGAGTGATGGAAACAGTTTGTGATGCAGTCAGCCCTCTCTATAAATAACAAACCCCACCCATGACCGCATGTACTAAGTGCTAAATGTCTAGCAAAAAAGCCGGCCTGTCACCTCTGAAACTAAATGTACAAAGACTTGTATTTCTTTTCAGGTATTTGACATTAATGCTAGTTTTTCGAAATACAGAGTCCTGAGAAAGTATAATGTGACAGGTCTGCTGAAGGAGGATACTTGTGCAGGAGTTTCTTAGCTAGGTCACTGGATGACAGGTACCAGGGATGCATGGTAAGAAACATTCGCACGAGAGATGGCTCCTTCAGAACGCCTTCATTGTCTGCGAAGAAGATAGAAAGCCAGACAGACATTTGCACATTAATTACCATGAATCTATTAGCCTATGA
>NW_015536521.1:414542-437140 GCF_001515605.1 Sinocyclocheilus anshuiensis | reverse complement strand
GTGCTGTCAAACGATTAATCGCGATTAATCGCATCCAAAATAAAAGTTTTTGTTTATGTAATATATGTATGTGTACTGTGTATATTTATTATGTATATATAAATACACACACATATACAGTATATATTTTGAATATATTTACATGTATATATTTATATCTATATAATTTATATTATATATAAATATATTTAATACATTTACATTTATATTTAGTCATTTAGCAGATGCTTTTATCCAATGAGTAAGTAATGACTCAACAAAAGAGCAATGATATGCAAGTGCTATAACAAGTTCTCAGTTAGCTTAATGAAGTACACGTAGCAAGTTTTTTTTGAATAGAAAAAGAATAGAGCAAGCTAGTGTTAGAGGCTTTTTTTGCTTTTGTTAATTGTATAATAAATAAAAAGAAAACAAATAGAATACAAAAAGATTAGAAAAGCTAGTGTTTTTTTTAAGAAAACAAGCAGTTAGTAAATTAATAGACTGCAAGTCTAAAAGGGACACGTTTTTTTTTTAAAGAATAGAATTAGAATAGAGTGCTAGAGTTAGAGGGTCAAATAAAGATGGAAGAGATGTGTTTTTAGAAGATGATTCTTGAAGATGGTGATATATAAACATAACATTTTTCTGAAATATATACATGCATGTGTGTGTTTTTATATATACATAATAAATATACAGTACACACATATGTTATGTAAACAAAAACGTTTATTTTGGATGCGATTAATCGCGATTAATCATTAAGTTAGCTTCAACGAGTCCAAAGCTAAAGTTCAGCTAAAAAATATCTTTGACTTTCCCACGTTAAAATGTATCAAGTAAAATTTAATAATGAATCCTTTAATGGCTTTGCAATGAAAGCATATTATGTAAAACACATTTATTTTTTACTAAGCGCACACTATTATAAGTCAGGCCTAAAATACTAAATTTTATAGTAACAGTGCTCCATTTCTCTATCCACCAGGGCGTCGAATTGGCTTGAAAAAAATTGAAGACCCCTGAGCTAGAGAAAATAACATGAGAAACACTGAAGAGGTTTGAAGAATATCAAGAAACAGACACAAATGCACACAGTTGAACAAGCCAGTGTTGTTCCAACTGGCTGATCAGAGGGTTTACACAAGAGAAGGAGGAAGCAAATATGACCACTGACCAAAGGCTTTGATGCAGGCTTCCACCAGCTCATCCACGCTGGCTGACTGATCCGATGAAACGCTCTCCATCCCTTTCTACTTCACTGTTCTCCACAGCCCCTCCTTCTCCCCCCCACTTAATTTTCCACTCCTCTCTTTGATCCCTCTCTTTTTCAGTCTGAAAACGAGACAACACCATGCACAGCAAAGGAAACAGAATCAATAAAGCAGAGAATGGTTCAGATGTGAGAGGTGTCGCTGGTTTTTCATTTTCATCAAAAGCAGACAAATCCTGGTCACACATGGATAATACGGTGGACAAGACTCATGCGGAGAAAAACAAGGTGCATAAAAGAAAAAGAAAAAAAATCAAAGATCCATAGGAACTGTTTTCAGACAACAGTAGAAGAAAAAATAAGCCTTAGAAAGATTTTCAAAGGAACTTACCCGTTGAATCCGGCATCAGTGGTCAAACAGTGATCATCTTTGAAAACAGAAGTGCTAATGAACGCTGGGCTTCAGTGGAGCCTCTCTACCCATGTACTGAAAACCACAGAGGGCCTCACTGGGGTTCACTCTGAGTACAGCTGCCTGTAGACTCAGTTTCCTGTCAGTTGAGAAATTTACAGCTGTTGCATTTCCTGTTCATAATGTTTCGAGACTTTTTTGTCACATTCACAACAAAAAGGGGTGGAGGACAAAGGGTGAGAAAAAAGAAGCTACAACTAAATTCTTAATTAATTTTTGTATTGGTTCCAGTAAAAATATCCAAATGTCTAAAAATATCTAAAGACAAACTTAGCTGAGAACCAAAACTATATAAGATACGAAGTCATGTTTCAGAGAACATATTTTGATTTATTTTTCTTCCTGTTGCAGAGTGTTTCCTCACTCGCAAATTGTTTTTTAATAAGTTTTATGCTTGAAACAAGAAATATAATATATTATCAAGAAATACACACACACACACACACACACACACGCACACACACACACACGTGTATAAATATGTTATTTTAAAACAAATTATCATAGCTTATGAAATTTTGCTTCTAAAGTAAATGTAACTTATTTTATAAATAAGAAACAAGAAATACTGTATATATTATCTATCTATCTATCTATCTATCTATATATATATATATATATATATATATATATATAATAGAAAATGATTTAATAATTGATTAAAACATTCTAGCTAATGAAATTTTGCTTAATTTAATGATAACTCTGCATGTGACTTTGTTTACTTTAATGGTAAATCAGAGCATCACAGAACTGTATATAAAGCATGGACACAAAAGTGTCCACAATCCTCACTGCTGAGGGTGTGATCAATGTGAAATTGAACAGTTGTGTTGGCTCCCCTCAGTGGCCACATAGTGTCACACATTTTAATTTCTCACTATTACAGCTATCTGGCTATTACAGAAGCTTGAATTGATATTAAAACTGAACTGTCAAATAATCAGTTTTATTGGAAATAATTAAAACATCTTTCATTTAATACATTTTGAAAGAATGTTTCAACAAAGTTAAAATCCTGAACTTGATGGAATAAAGAGAAACTAGTGTTATTTAATTTGAAATCAAATTTAAATATGATTGTGATTAGGGTATAAAAATATCCAGACTGAACTTTTTTTTTTAAATAATTTCCTATTATTATCAATATTATGTTGTCCTGTCTCATATTTATCTTGAATGTAAGCGTACATTTACATTATATTTAGTGTAAATATAACAAATTAAGTAAGATCTGGACCATTAAAGCAGATCTTGGCTAACGTATAGCGAAGATTCAAGTCTCAATTAATAGATTTATCTGGTTTAAAACAAAAAAAAATCCAGAAACTAAGGCAAAGATATCTAATAAGAACAGATACGATTTTTAATTATTTTGCAGTGCAGGGGGCTAATGAATCTTTACAAAAAAATGGCACATCTTATCCGTTCTGCTTTAAAGGATTTACTCAGGTACTGCAGGGGGTCTGCAGAGAAAAATATACCATTCTCTTTATAAAAAAAAAAAAAAAAAAAAAAAAAAAAAAGCAAATTTTTAGTAAAATGAATGAATATTAAATGACCTGATATGCATTAGCCTATATAATATAATAATGTGTAATGTGTTTTAACGTGTACAAAATGTGATTTGTTGGTCCCACGGGTTAGCTTAGAATCTGGGTCTGCAATTCTCTATTAAATAAACTGTCTATTAAGTTTGCAAAGCATTTCATAATTGAAATGCATATTAATTTAAACAAGATTGAGGATTCATGTGTGGTGCACAGCTGTTGATGCCGTTCAAATATCATGGCCTTTTAGTTGGGTCATTGCAGCTATTAATGTCTCTGGCTCGAGAGACTTCTGGATTATTGGAGTTGTAGTTTACAACTTAAAATACGTTTATTCATAATTAAATTTCACTTCTACTGTACATATTTATCAATCGCGTAAAAAAGAAAACACCGGTATCCTCATTTTCATAAAGCGTAGTTACCTTACTGAACACTTAATTGGCGGATGGCTGCACCAACCCCGCCCACTAATTAATATTCATGATGTGAACTTTAAATAAGGAGAGCTGTCAGTGTTATATGGGTGCTGTCGCGTGCGGTCTGGTGTTTACTCTCTTACTTGAACCCAAGACGAGACTGCTGTCACCATGTCTAAACCACTGTCAGACCACGACAGGAAAAAGCAGATTTCTGTGAAGGGGCTCGCCGGTGTGGAGAATGTGGCAGACCTAAAGAAAAACTATAATCGCCATCTGCATTTCACGCTGGTGAAGGACAGGAACGTATCCACCAAACGGGATTATTACTTTGCGCTCGCGCACACAGTCAGAGACCACTTAGTAGGCAGATGGATCAGAACACAGCAGAGTTATTACGAGAAAGACCCCAAAGTAAGTTCGTGCATGTTGAGGTTGCACCAAAATAAAAGCAAGTCCATGCATGAGACGACTGCACCAAAACAGAATACATTTTTTGTATGCAATTAATAACTACACGAGTCAATGAAGCTCTAATAACATTTCATGCCATTTGTGCACTCGAAGACGGTTGCAGAAGCGATTCCCTGCTTGAGCACAGCATTGTTGACCTTTTGTGACCCGAGAACTCTTAAGGTAAACTGGGATCAGCACCCTATGCAAAGTATTTTTAAAAATCAGTATTCACTTATGGGTCAACTTTTGCACGTCTTTGATAGTCTTAATATAATTTTTGCAATGATTTCAACTAGCATTAACATACAGATCTCAACTTGGGGAACATGAATTAGCATTTAAGATGATCAATAGCATGAGCTGTACATTACTAGCACAATAATGCATCTTCGGTTTATTGCGCTCTGTCATGTGCATTCATAAAGCATCTTGAATTTTGATGATTATGCTGGTGATTTTTCTTCTTTAAATAACAAAGGAACTAATGACAATATTATCATATTAACATCTACTTTATGATCTATTTCAAAGCATATTTCATTGAAATGTAACTAGAGGGACATTTGTTATATTTATAAATATAAAAACAACCAAGCAGCAGAAACCGTATAAAAAGAATGCGTCAGTATTCAGGGCATCAAAATCTGAGTCTGATGATGGGAGATGAAACCACAGCTCAGCAGCCCTGACCTTTTCCTCTCCAGTCCAGCCTGAAATCCCTGGAGGTGTCTAGGATATAAAGGTCAAAAGTTGCTCCCTAAAAGAAAGGTCACTGTAGAAACATATATGGGAGGAAGAAGTAACTTATAATTCAGCCTTATAATAAATCAGAGTTACATAAGACTATACAAACCTTTTTACAGGAAATATCATAACCAAAAATGACCTGGACTTCTTCGGAGAGTTCCATTCGGCTTCTTTTTCTGTAGGTGGACATCAGCAATAAACCTGGACTTGATCATTAAAAGCTCCAATGGGGCTCATGAAATGTGACTGCAGAAGTGATGTGAGAAACCGGTTCCATGAGTTCAAAGCTTTTGGATGCTATAAAATGGCTGGTGTGGGCAGAAGTGTGTGGTTTACCTGGACACTGCCATCTTTTTCATAGTTTAAACTGTTTTCAACATCTTGTACGACACATTGGTCTGCACTCAGACCTTCTTCATTAGCTGCTTTACAGAATAACATTACACACTCTGTAACCTTTGCTGGCGACCTCACTGCTGGTTATTTTTGCTGGACTCAAAATGCCAGTGTTACATAACACCAGTGACCTTCCCCTATCCCTGACTAGTCTGTTTCAGCCCATCGTGCCGCCACACGCCAACTCTCACCTCCACTGTCTCTTTCTCTCTCTTGCTTTTCATACCCAACACCAAAGAAAGGCCTAAAATGTCAAAGGCTACAACAGGGATGGTATCAGATTGCCATGTGTAAATGATCCCTCTGCCAGGAAGTATTAAAATAGTTTTTAAATAAAGTCTAAAAATAGTTCCCCAGCTGAGGGTGGTCCTTGGAGAGCTCGACTTGGTAACCCTAAATCAATATGTCAAAGTATATAACCATTATGTAAACAATGTTGCTGTATTTTTAATATATGTGACCCTGGACCACAAAACCAGTCATAAGGGTCAATTTTTCGGAATTGAAATTTATACATCAACTGAAAGCTGAATAAATAAGCTTTCCATTGATATATGGAAAAGGATATTTTCCAGGATAGGACGATATTTGGCCGAGATACAACTATTTGAAAATCTGGAATCTGAGGGTGCAAAAAAAATCAAAATATTGAGAAAATCGCCTTTAAAGTTGTCCAAATGAAGTTCTTAGCAATGCATATTACTAATCAAACATTAAGTTTTAATATATTTACAATAGGAAATTTACAAAATATCTTCATGGAACATGATCCTTACTTAATATCCTAATGATTTTTGGCATAAAAGAAAAATCAATCATTTTTACCCATACAATGTATTTTTGGCTATTGCTACAAACATACCCCAGTGACTTAAGACTGGTTTTGTGGTCCAGTGTCACATATGTTAAAAAATAATGAATAAAGAAAGACATATTTTGTATTATCCTTCTTGTGTCTATTAGCGTGTTTACTACCTCTCCCTGGAGTTCTACATGGGCCGTACCTTGCAGAACACTATGGTGAACCTGGCACTGGAGAATGCTTGTGATGAAGCCATGTATCAGGTAAGACTACACAATGAAGCCAGTGTAATGCTTTAGGTGATTGTTTGAAACCATTGATTCATTACATACATTGTGCTTCAGCTGGGTCTGGATATGGAGGAGCTGCAGGAGATGGAGGAAGATGCTGGACTGGGAAATGGAGGCCTTGGTCGTCTTGCTGGTTAGTAATCTGACTTCAGGTTTGAAAGAGGAACCATCATCTTCAGTATGGATTTTTCGAAAGTCTGGAAAATATTGGAACAGCCTGTTCTTGAAAATTTCAAAGCTATAGAACTTTTCAAAGGCATGATAAATCTGTTTCTGAAAAGATGCACTCACCCTTGGTCTCGCTCTGTTTTTGTTTGTTAGCTTGCTTCCTGGACTCTATGGCTTCTCTTGGCCTGGCTGCCTACGGTTATGGCATCCGCTATGAGTTTGGTATTTTCAACCAGAAAATCTCCAGTGGCTGGCAGGTAGTTTAAGTTACCTTTAATAGTCTGACTTGATAAAATAAAAAATAAAAAAAATAATTTAAAGGTATAGTTCACCCAAAAATTTAAATTCTGTCATTGCTCACCCTCATGTCGTTCCAAACCCGTAAGACCATCGTTCATCTTCGGAACACAAATTAAGATATTTTTGATGAAATCCGAGAGCTTTCTGACTCTCCATAGACAGCAACGCAACTGACACGTTCAAGGCCCAGAAAGGTAGTAAGGAAATTATTAAAATAGTCTTTGTGACATCAGTGGTTCAACCGTAATTCTATGAAGCTACGAGAATACTTTTTGTGCGCAAAGAAAACAAAAAGATTTTATTCAACAATTTCTTCTCAGTTCAGGAGAGTACCATGCATGCGTGTGGTGCTACTGACGCAGGAGCCGGCGTTTTGATGTAGAACCCGGATGCGCTGTGCCTTGTTTTCAAGCAGAGGAATGCACACGCATGCTTCGTAGTACTGTCGTGAACGCGCATCGAGGTCTGACACGGAAGAGAAGAAATTGTTGAATAAAGTCATTATTTTTGTTTTCTTTGCACACATAAAGTATTATCGTAGCTTCATAACATTACGGTTGAACCACTGATGTCACATGGACTATTTTAACAATGTCCTTTGACTATTATGTCCTTACTACCTTTTGGAGCCTTGAACGTGTCAGTTGCGTTGCTGTCTATGCAGGGTCGGATAGCTCTCGGATTTCATCAAAAATATCTTAATTTGTGTTTCGAAGATGAACGAAGGTCTTATGGGTTTGGAACGACATGAGGTGAGTCATTAATATCAGAATTTTGATTTTAGCAACCACCCAGACCACTTTATTCACCACGCCACACAGCATATTACAACTTTATGCAGAAATATTACTTAATTACTCCGCACACATTTTGAATTTCTGATAATACTGATGATTGACAGGTGGAAGAGGCAGATGACTGGCTCCGCTATGGTAACCCGTGGGAGAAAGCACGTCCAGAATATATGCGCCCTGTGCACTTTTATGGAAGGACAGAGCATCACCCAGATGGAGTGAAATGGGTGGATACTCAGGTATAGCATCATCCCAATTCATAAAGCTGTATGTTTGTGTGTGTTAAATACTATATTCATAAACCTATTTATTAATTTTTTTCTACAGGTTGTCTTAGCTTTGCCTTATGACACCCCTGTACCCGGATACAGAAACAACATTGTAAACACCATGAGGCTGTGGTCTGCCAAGGCCCCTTGCGAGTTCAACCTGAAAGACTGTGAGTACCAGCAACAATTACTGTACAGTTACCGTACCGGACATATTGTCCGGTAGATTTTTGTGGCTGAAATCCAGTCATTCTAAAAGGAATTTATGGAAGCTTGTTTCTGCCACTGAATGAAAAAAAAGGCAGTTGTGGCTTTTTGTTGTGTGTTATAATTGTGTGTTATAAACCTGCAATAGTGAGAAATAAAGTCAGAATTACGACATATAAACTCACAATTCTGACTTTTTTTCGCAATTGGGGGAAAAAAATACTTTTCTTAAAATTGCGAGTTTATATCTCAGAATTCTGACTTTATAACTCACAATTGTCACAAATGTCAGTAAGTCAGAATTACAAGATGTAAACTCAAATGTTTTCTAATATGCAATTGTGAATTTATATCACTTTATACCTCACAATTGCAAGTTTATATCATGCAATTCTGAGAAAAAAGTCAAAATTGTGAGATAAAAAGTGGCAATTATCTTTATTTTTTATTCAGTGGTGGAAACAAGCTACCACAAGAATCCGGGTGTGAGGGCACCTTTTTGCCTGCAAAATTTTGCAATGTGACTGCACCTTGACCAGCTTAAACATTCAAGATGGTATCTGACTCGCATGTTCTCCTCCCTTCCGCAGTTAATGTCGGTGGCTACATTCAGGCCGTGCTGGACAGGAACCTGGCAGAGAACATCTCTCGTGTGCTCTACCCCAATGACAACGTCAGTAAACACACAACTGATCCTCAATTTAAATGAATAGTTCATCCGTAAATGGATATTTGGTGAATATTTACTTAACATTATGTCATCCCACATGAAAAAATACTATAGCAATTTATAGTAAATACTAGTGTTTTTGAACCATACTGTAATAAAGTACTTGAATTAATTTGTTGTGGTAATTCTATAGTTGCTGTGGTAATATAACAACTATAGTAATATAAACAAATTACTTTACCCAACTACAACTACGAAAACTTTGGCTTTCAAGCTGTAAAAAAGGACACATCAAAAAACATAGCATTCAAAAAATCTCTCGGTCAACTACTCCTTTAAGGACAGCCATAGTTTCATCACATGGGTTTTACATACCTGCCTGAAGCTTTCGGTCCCTGTCGTCTTGTAGTTTTTTGAGGGTAAGGAGCTCAGATTGAAGCAGGAGTACTTTGTAGTGGCTGCGACTCTCCAAGACATCATCCGCCGCTTCAAGGCCTCCAAGTTCGGCTCCAGGGATATCGTGCGCACGGACTTCAGCACTCTGCCTGACAAGGTTGGCATATCTAAATATCTTCTAAAGTCTCACTGAAAGATGTTTGTCTTGAAGTTGAAGGATGTAGGTGTCACAGCTCTGCTCTTTGACATTACTCTCTCTTTTTGTTTGGCTGCTTTCAGGTGGCCATTCAGCTGAACGACACTCACCCTGCCTTAGCTATCCCGGAGCTGATGAGAGTACTGATTGACGAAGAGAAACTACCATGGGACAAGGTCCGACTGTAAACATAATTGAATCATTCCTTTATTTAGTTATATATAGCACTGAATGACTCGTAACACTAGAGGGTGACAGAGTACAAATAAGCTCAGTCTCAAAAATCGTTCTGAACATCATTACGTTCAGTTTTTTGTTTTGTTATGCGTTACATTATTTGTGTCAAAGTGTTAAAAAGTTGCTCTTAAAGGAATAGTTCACCCCAAAATGAAAATTTTCCCATCATTTACTCACCCTCATATCGTTCCAAACCTGTATAAGTTTCTTTCTTGTTGAACACAAAAGTAGATATTTTGAAGAACAAAACAGTTGTTGGCCATCATTGACTTCCATAGTGGGGGAAAAATACTATGGAAGTCAATGGGGGCCATCAACTGCATTCTTCAAAATATCTTCTTTCATGTTCAACATAAAGAAATTCATACAGGTTTGGAACGACATGAGGGTAAGTAAATGAGGACAACATTTTCATTTTGGGGTGAACTATTCCTTCGATACAAATGAAGTCTACTGGATAAGTTGTAAGGCAAACTGTGTTGATTTCCTCACTCTCTGCAGGCATGGGACATCTGTATCAAGACCTGCGCTTACACCAATCACACTGTGCTGCCTGAGGCTCTGGAACGCTGGCCTATCGACCTCTTCCAGACCCTGCTGCCACGGCACCTCGAGATCATCTACGAAATAAATCGCCGCCATCTGGAGGTCCGACTTCAACAGAGCACAAAACTAGAACACATTTTTACACTGAAAATTGTGGTCAAGATTTGGCTGATTTGATGCAGGCAAAAGCATGTTTCTTTAATAGCCATCCAAAAGTATCCTCTATATCTATATATATATATATATAGATATATATATCTATATATATCTATATATATATATATATCTATATCTATATATACAGTGGGTACGGATATATATATACATGTATATACATATATATATATACATGTATATACATATATATATATACATGTATATACATATATATATATACATGTATATACATATATATATATACATGTATATACATATATATATATACATGTATATACATATATATATATACATGTATATACATATATATATATACATGTATATACATATATATATATACATGTATATACATATATATATATACATGTATATACATATATATATATACATGTATATACATATATATATATACATGTATATACATATATATATATACATGTATATACATATATATATATACATGTATATACATATATATATATACATGTATATACATATATATATATACATGTATATACATATATATATATACATGTATATACATATATATATATACATGTATATACATATATATATATACATGTATATACATATATATATATACATGTATATACATATATATATATACATGTATATACATATATATATATACATGTATATACATATATATATATACATGTATATACATATATATATATACATGTATATACATATATATATATACATGTATATACATATATATATATACATGTATATACATATATATATATCACTGTATATACATATATATATATACATACATATACATACATATACATACATACACATACATACACATACATACACATACATACATATATATACACACACACTACCGTTCAAAAGTTTGGGATCAGTAAGGTTTTTTTATATTTTTTACCGAAGTTTCTTGTGCTCATCGAGGCTGTATTTATTTGACCAAAAATACAGAAAAAAACCCAAAAAAAAAAAAAATTATACTTTTATTCAATGAAGACGCATTTAATTTCTGAAAAGTGACAGTAAAGACTTTTACAATAAAAAATAGAAGGAATTTCAAATAAACACTGTTCGTTTGAACTTTCAATTAATGAAAGAATCCTGAAAAAAATGTATCACAATTTACACAAAAATATTAAGCAGCACAGCATTTTAAACATTTTTCTTGAGCACCAAATCAGAATATTAGAATGGTTTCTGAACGATCATGTGACACTAAAGACTGGAGTAAGGGCAGTAGAATAGAAAAGTTATTTTAAATTGTAATAATATTTAACAATATTTTTTTCCCATCGAAAACAAAGGTTTACCAACCAAGTTAGAACGGTAGCGAATAAATCATAATACCAATCCTAAAAGATGCCATAACTGCAAAAAGTGTTTTGTGAGTGTGTTGTATACAGAACCCATTCTGTTTGTTGTTGTAGCGTGTGTCCTCTCGTTACCCCGGTGATATGGACCGCTTGTGCCGCATGTCTCTCATTGAGGAGGGCGGACAGAAGAGAGTCAACATGGCTCATCTGTGCATCGTCGGCTCTCATGCAGTCAACGGTGTGGCACGAATCCACTCGGACATCCTCAAAGCTACCGTGTATGTATTCAAACACACCATGTTAGTCAGATATCTCCATGCATTCACATGGTACATGCCATTTCACACTTGATTCCTCAACAGACTGAAATTCAAGTCATCAGAATCAGATCATTATGTTAGTGAACTGAACTGGTGAACAAATTGTTCTGTTTACACAAAATGGACTGAACGATTTGTTGCTGAATTGCTCCTACTGACTCAATCACCCGGTCACAGTCATTCTCAGTGAATAATTGACTTCTACTGGTTTTGAATGGCATGAGTAGGATGAGTAAATAATGATTACTATTCATGTACTAAATAGATTCAAAGACTTCTATGAGATGGACCCACACAAGTTCCAGAACAAAACCAATGGTATCACCCCTCGCCGTTGGTTGGTGATGTGCAACCCTGGTCTGGCTGAGGTCATTGCAGAGGTTGGTGCAGTCATTCATAACATAACTGACAGAACCCCAGACTGTCAGCAGAACTGTGTGTGCACTAATTGTAGTTTTATATAATGTACAATCAATGTCATGGTGTGATAGCCTTATTCCTGCTCTGAATTCTTTGGCTTGCTCACATGTTAGAGAATCGGAGAGGACTTCATCCGCGACTTGGATCAACTGAAAAAGCTTTGTGATTTCGTGAATGACGAGGCTTTTATTCGAGATATCGCCAAAGTTAAACAGGTTAGAAGAAAGGATATGCGGCACATATCAATGGCCCAGTAGGTTTGGAATTTAAAAATGATTTAAGTTCTCGCCTTTTCTAGGAGAACAAGATGAAGTTCGCTGTGCACCTGGAAGAACACTACAAAGTAAAGATCAACCCCAACTCAATGTTTGACATTCAGGTGAAGAGAATCCATGAGTATAAGAGGCAGCTGCTCAACTGTCTGCACATTATCACTTTCTACAACCGTGAGTGACTCCTGCACTTTCATTCCTTTGTGTCCTTTCTCACTATCACTGTTAATCAAGGATGTTTTCTCTTAGGAGAATTTTTTATCATTTTTGGATTTCACTATCACTTTTAGCCAGGAGTGAGAAAACAATCATGAAAAATAATGAAAATACCATAAAATATAATAACAATATTTGGCCCCCATCCCACTATTGCTATCAGTCAAGGGTATTTTCTCCCACGAGAATTTTTAAACATTTTTGGAAGAGAAAGCAAGCATTAATAAATAATTGATATTAAATACCATAAAATCAAATAACAATATTTGTCCCCTTCTCCTTATTGCTATTAGCCAGGGGTGTTTTTCTAAGAGGAGAATTTTAAAACTTTTTTGGAAAAGCAAATAAGAATAAATTAATGACTGATTTATTGATTTATAAAAAAGTTAAAATAAAATAAATGAACAAATAACCGTAACATAAAATAAAAATATTTTGCAAAAATAAAATGTAACACTGTCAAACACACACATCATCAGATAAAGCTGTAGAAGGTTTAGAGGGAGGTATTATGACATTTTTTGGGTGTTACTTCTACTGTGCAGGCATCAAGAAAGAGCCTAACAAGCAGTGGACCCCAAGAACAATTATGATTGGAGGAAAGGTGATCTTACCATGTCGTATGATTTAAATGCAGTCAGATGTTTATTTAATTCTGTTGTTGAGTTTCTGATGATTATGTTATGCTCAATTCTTCCCAGGCTGCTCCAGGCTACCACACAGCTAAAATGATCATTCGTCTCATCACAGCTATTGGTGAGGTGGTCAACAATGACCCTGTAGTGGGCGACCGCCTCAAAGTCATTTTCCTGGAGAACTACAGAGTCACTCTTGCTGAAAAAGGTGCCAAATTACAACATATGCGAACCACATATGCAACTAATTTAAAATGTTTTTAAGTAATTTTATTTGTTTTATTTTTTATTTAATTTAATTTAAGTGTTGATAATTAGAGACAAGCTTTACTACCAGTGTTATTTTAGTATCATTGAGATACATTAATATTTTAGTTATATTAATATTTTGAATTATTATTATTTTTATTTTTATATGTGACCCTGGACCACAAAACCAGTCTTAAGTCGCTGGGGTATATTTGTAGCAATAGCCAAAAAAAAAAACATTGTATGGGTCAAAATGATCAATTTTTCTTTTATGCCAAAAATCATTAGGATATTAAGTAAAGATCATGTTCCATGAAGATATTTTGTAAATTTCCTACCGTAAATATATCAAAACTTAATTTTTTATTAGTACTATGCATAGCTAAGAACTTCATTTGGACAACTTTAAAGGTGATTTTCTCAATATTTAGATTTTTTTGCACCCTCAGATTCCAGATTTTCAAATAGTTGTATCTCGGCCAAATACTATCCTAACAAACCATACATCAATGGAAAGCTTATTTATTCAGCTTTCAGATGATATATAAATCTCAATTTCGAGAAATTGATCCTTATGACTGGTTTTGTGGTCCAGGGTCACATATTTTATATATTTATGTATATTTATATATTTTACTTAAGTTGAAGTTTTAGTATTTGGAAGTGTTTTTGCCATTTTTATAATGTTTAAGTTAGAGCTGCACGATTCTGGATAAATTGAGAATCACTTTTTTTTGTTGTTTGTCTCAAATAGAGATCACGATTCTCCCACAATTCTGAACTAATCAAAATAATGTGACAAAATATGAATTGCTGCAGGCTATTTAAAAGCGTTTAATTAATTTAAATGAATTGTTAAATATTTTAATATATATGTATTTAAAATATGTTTAATACACCAATTTTATTATTAAAATTATGAAAAAGTGGTTTGTTTGAATGATTCAAAGGCTCATAATTACTTCATTTGTTTCATTACTGGATGAATCAGTGTTTTTGAACGAATCTCTTGAATGAATGATTCAATGACAAATACATTTTTTAACAGTCAAATGCAATCGACACAAACGTTATTTAAAGAGCCAGTTACTTTCAAAAGATGACTTGTTCTATTTTGTTCGCTACCACAGACATCAATGTTTATATCCAAACTATAAACTTTCATCCCAGTATTTCTGTGATAACATGAATGACTAAGACAGAAATAATACTGTGTAGTTGAAAAGACTGTTTGTGTAGCTGTTTCTTATCTAAACATGTAATTGTCTGCTCTCTGTGTCAGCGGCAGCACGAACGCAAATTTAAATGTTCCGGTATGAATTTTTCAAAGGTTTAATAGACACGGGTGAATCGTTGTCATTTAGAAATTAGATCGCGTGGGTGTCTGAATCGAGCAGCTTTAGGTTAAGTTTTAGTTATTTTTCTGTCAAGTTAACCTAAATGAAAATGAGAAATGTTGACTTGAGACTAGCTGAAAATAAAATAAGTTTTATATTTTATTTCAGTTAAAGTTTATTTTATTACAAGTAACGAAATGTATTTTTTAGGTACATCATTAACTTAATAGCCCTGTCTACTACAGAAACAATCTCCAACTGATATAAAATGTAATTAATAAAAATTTAAATAACATGCTGTTTAAATCATGCTGCCAGGTAGCATTGTAGCCTCTGTGGTTAATGCATAATAATTAGCTAATTAATATTCATTAGCCCAATTTTCTCTGAATAGTGACATCACTACCATCCATGTTCAGTTTCCTGCTTTAAAACTTTAAAATCACTTTAAATAATTCCACTGATACTGCCTTATTGTCACCTAAAAGTGTAAGTCATGTGATGATAAAGATTATTTGTTTTTAACATTTTTTTTTCTTTCTATCAGCGATCCCTGCGGCTGACCTTTCCGAGCAGATCTCCACAGCCGGCACTGAAGCTTCTGGAACAGGCAACATGAAGTTCATGCTGAACGGAGCTCTGACCATCGGCACCATGGATGGAGCCAATGTGGAGATGGCAGAGGAAGCAGGAGAAGACAACTTCTTCATCTTTGGCATGAGAGTGGAGGACGTAGACGCTATGGATGCTAAAGGGTTGGGAAAAAATACTAATTAAATACTAATTTTTAAAATGTACTTTTCTTAATTATTGTACTTTTGGTAGAATTTAGAGAAATAATAAACACTCACACAATGTATGTACAGTATATGACATGACCTCCTTACAATGACATCTACATGGCAGATACAATGCATCCGAGTACTACAATCATATGCCAGAGCTGAAGCAGGCCATTGACCAGATCGCAGGAGGCTTCTTCAGCCCAAAACAGCCAGACCTCTTCAAGGATATTGTCAACATGCTGATGCACCACGATAGGTAGAGAAACAAGAACAAGAAACCCATTGCCAGTCAGCACTGATAGCTTTGTGGGCAGCGTGCCGACATACAGCACCGTTGCGTTACAGGCGTCCCAAGTTCGAATCCCGACTCGAGGACCTTTCCTGATCCCGCCCCTTATCTCTCTCCCACTTTGCTTTCTGTCAGTTCTGATCTGTCCTATCATAATAAAGACAAAAATTAAATCCTTCTGTGAGATGATGTGGCTTCTTACACAGAATAAGGCACGCAACATATTTCATAGTATTTAAGCAGTGATAAAGGCATTGCATTATAAATATACTTTATTTTATTTATAATAATAAGAACTCGAATAAACCGTATATTGCCGTAGTCGTGTGTTTATTAGTCATGTTGAATCAATGAAAGCAGTTGAATCTTCTGTTTATTCAGCTGCAGCGATAGGCATTTTCTGGGTTTCTTCTGCGAGGCGTATTTGGAGTTTCAGTGCGAGAGCGCCCTCTGGCCTTTGGATGGAGATTTACTGCTGATCACAGAACCGTGCTTCACTGAAAGATACACATGACAATCGCAGCTTCTGTTGAATCGCGATCTCGATTCCATTTCGATTTATCATGCAGCCCTAAGTAATAGACACCATTGTTTTCCTGTTGCACATGGAAAACACATACAATGACCACAATAGGAATTATGTGAACAGTAAAACAATGACATTAATAATCAATATGCTTACAAAATTGTTACCAGATATGTAAGGCATCAACCCTGCAACCAATTTTTTTTTATATCTATTTTGTATTTTAACAACAACAATATATTATATAACATGGGTAGCTAATTATAACTTAAAACTCTTAAAGGAGCTTACAGACCATTTGCTGTTCAATAAAAGTCTGATTGTATGGGTTTAAGTCCATAAAAAAAAAAACTTCTGTTTTTTTTTTATTAATATAAATGATATGCTACTATAGAAAATATATGTATGTGAATAATATGTTTCTTACTGCACAGGTTCAAGGTGTTTGCTGACTATCAAGACTATATCAAATGCCAAGAAAAAGTCAGTGCTTTGTATAAGGTGAGTGCAAACTGTTACATTGCCAAACATTATGAACTTCGATGATCATGATTATTTATAATTATCTTTGCATTGACAGAAACCTAAGGAATGGACCAAGAAGGTGATCCTCAACATCGCCGGTTCAGGCAAGTTCTCCAGCGACCGCACCATCTCCCAGTACGCCCGTGAGATCTGGGGTGTAGAGCCCACTCTGGAGAAGCTTGCTGCACCTGACGACCCGAAATAAACCTCCACCTGCCCATCTTGAACCAAGAGCAGCCTGTATGATCGAGCAACACTAGATGCTCCCTCATCAAGAAACCAGTCTTGCTCTATGGCAACCCGAACGCAGTCGGACGATCATCAATCTTAAACGTTCTGTCTCATTTACTTCACAAAACAATAAATAACTTAAACAAATGTTCAACAGGTAACATCTATATCAGCATTATTCAGCAAAAACCAGGGCTGCATTTCCCAAAAGCATTGTAAGTAGATCATAGAAACTATTGGCACCAATGGTCTCTACAATCTACATAGGCTTACTATGCTTTTGGGAAACGCTCTCAATCGCATATTCAGGATAAGATGAGGAAACATCACATCCCAGAAGGTTCTTGATGTTATATTTGGGTTTTGACATTCAGTGGAGTGTGTTCCCCTGTCTGAACTGTTCAAGCACTGCATATTTGGAAAAAAAAAAAATCAAATTAAATCCAATCTCAAACGCTGTTGCATTTGGCTGCTAGTTCTTAAAGGATTAGGAACACGCTTAAAATGACAAGATTGTCAGTAATGTGTGCAAAATGGTTGGTGTAGGGGGTCACGGTTGCTTTTAAAGCGAGACAGTAAGCATTGCTCATACATACGTGTGAATTTGTGGTTGTTGCTTGTACTTCAGGTTTTTGGACTGTGTAATGTATAAAAGTCACAAAAAGCATGCACTTAAGAGTCTCATCAGCTGTTATTAATCATCATAAGCAACTATCCCAAATACAAGGCCTTTTCCAATTGTTTTTGTTAAAGAACAATGAAATTATGTAATAAACTACTAATAAACCACTTTGTTCTCTTATTTCCCACTTCTCAGTTTGTTAAGAATGAGAAGAAGTGTTATGTAAACACACACTCTTTGACCCATTCATGCTTGACACTTGAGCACTTCAGTATTTACCCACGTGTGAGACACTCTCACACGCACACAAACAGTGTTTTAAATCAGGGATCAGTTGTGCTTTATGCTGCCAATAAATATGACGTGCAGTATTATAATGGCTAACCAGCAGTGTCTAGAATCTTGGGTACTCTGCCTCAATTGCGTGAGAAATGCTAAATCCCACCTTGCACTTTCAAACTTGAGGTCATCTCACAAACTGGCAGGGGGATGCAAGAAACCGGCTCAATCTGTCACAATGTGTTTCATGAGACGGTCTACGCTCAGTTATTTGCTCTGGCAGCTGGCGTTGCTCTTCACTGGAGCGATTTGGAGATAAACTGGTCCTGACTTTGTTCACACTGCAGAACAGGAGGCAATGGATTATGGCAGACGTCTGTTGCTTCACTCTAACAACATTCTGTGCCAACTGTATGTGGCTAGGATGATTGTGTAATGTCAGTTCGCCTCAAGTTAGCACAAGTGAAGTTCATTACATTAACAGTGAATAACTTCAACTAACTCAATCAATGTTCAACTGGTAACTTCTCTGTCAGCCTTATTCAGCAAAAACTGACGATGCAGGATGACAGAGTTAGAAACTCTAAATCTATGCAACCTCAAAAAGTAATATTTTTCTCTTAATTTTGAAAAGTATATTGATGGTTTTATCATACATTCTTATACATCAATAATCTTTGGGGCAGCTCCCATTATGGAACACTGTTTTACATAAGGGGTTTTAAACTGTGCCCCATCAAGAAACCAGTCTTGCTCTATGGCAACCCGAACGCAGTCGGACGATCATCAATCTTAAACGTTCTGTCTCATTTACTTCACAAAACAATCAATAACTTAAACAAATGTTCAACAGGTAACATCTATATCAGCATTATTCAGCAAAAACCAGGGCTGCATTTCCCAAAAGCATTGTAAGTAGATCATAGAAACTATTGGCACCAATGGTCTCTACAATCTACATAGGCTTACTATGCTTTTGGGAAACGCTCTCAATCGCATATTCAGGATAAGATGAGGAAACATCACATCCCAGAAGGTTCTTGATGTTATATTTGGGTTTTGACATTCAGTGGAGTGTGTTCCCCTGTCTGAACTGTTCAAGCACTGCATATTTGGAAAAAAAAAAAATCAAATTAAATCCAATCTCAAACGCTGTTGCATTTGGCTGCTAGTTCTTAAAGGATTAGGAACACGCTTAAAATGACAAGATTGTCAGTAATGTGTGCAAAATGGTTGGTGTAGGGGGTCACGGTTGCTTTTAAAGCGAGACAGTAAGCATTGCTCATACATACGTGTGAATTTGTGGTTGTTGCTTGTACTTCAGGTTTTTGGACTGTGTAATGTATAAAAGTCACAAAAAGCATGCACTTAAGAGTCTCATCAGCTGTTATTAATCATCATAAGCAACTATCCCAAATACAAGGCCTTTTCCAATTGTTTTTGTTAAAGAACAATGAAATTATGTAATAAACTACTAATAAACCACTTTGTTCTCTTATTTCCCACTTCTCAGTTTGTTAAGAATGAGAAGAAGTGTTATGTAAACACACACTCTTTGACCCATTCATGCTTGACACTTGAGCACTTCAGTATTTACCCACGTGTGAGACACTCTCACACTCACACAGTGTTTTAAATCAGGGATCAGTTGTGCTTTATGCTGCCAATAAATATGACGTGCAGTATTATAATGGCTAACCAGCAGTGTCTAGAATCTTGGGTACTCTGCCTCAATTGCGTGAGAAATGCTAAATCCCACCTTGCACTTTCAAACTTGAGGTCATCTCACAAACTGGCAGGGGGATGCAAGAAACCGGCTCAATCTGTCACAATGTGTTTCATGAGACGGTCTACGCTCAGTTATTTGCTCTGGCAGCTGGCGTTGCTCTTCACTGGAGCGATTTGGAGATAAACTGGTCCTGACTTTGTTCACACTGCAGAACAGGAGGCAATGGATTATGGCAGACGTCTGTTGCTTCACTCTAACAACATTCTGTGCCAACTGTATGTGGCTAGGATGATTGTGTAATGTCAGTTCGCCTCAAGTTAGCACAAGTGAAGTTCATTACATTAACAGTGAATAACTTCAACTAACTCAATCAATGTTCAACTGGTAACTTCTCTGTCAGCCTTATTCAGCAAAAACTGACGATGCAGGATGACAGAGTTAGAAACTCTAAATCTATGCAACCTCAAAAAGTAATATTTTTCTCTTAATTTTGAAAAGTATATTGATGGTTTTATCATACATTCTTATACATCAATACAGTGTTTTAAATCAGGGATCAGTTGTGCTTTATGCTGCCAATAAATATGACGTGCAGTATTATAATGGCTAACCAGCAGTGTCTAGAATCTTGGGTACTCTGCCTCAATTGCGTGAGAAATGCTAAATCCCACCTTGCACTTTCAAACTTGAGGTCATCTCACAAACTGGCAGGGGGATGCAAGAAACCGGCTCAATCTGTCACAATGTGTTTCATGAGACGGTCTACGCTCAGTTATTTGCTCTGGCAGCTGGCGTTGCTCTTCACTGGAGCGATTTGGAGATAAACTGGTCCTGACTTTGTTCACACTGCAGAACAGGAGGCAATGGATTATGGCAGACGTCTGTTGCTTCACTCTAACAACATTCTGTGCCAACTGTATGTGGCTAGGATGATTGTGTAATGTCAGTTCGCCTCAAGTTAGCACAAGTGAAGTTCATTACATTAACAGTGAATAACTTCAACTAACTCAATCAATGTTCAACTGGTAACTTCTCTGTCAGCCTTATTCAGCAAAAACTGACGATGCAGGATGACAGAGTTAGAAACTCAATCTATGCAACCTCAAAAAGTAATATTTTTCTCTCAATTTTGAAAAGTATATTGATGGTTTTATCATACATTCTTATACATCAATAATCTTTGGGGCAGCTCCCATTATGGAACACTGTTTTACATAAGGGGTTTTTAAACTGTGCCCCCCAGTGACCGCAATGGTATGGGACCGGACCGGAGGTACATATGTTTATTATTATTATTTTTCTCTATTGCCACCTTTAGCTTTTTCTCTAGTTACAACAATGTAACTATGAAAAATATACACTGATTTATACACACACATATGCTGTGTATATATATATATATATCTGTCATGACAACTCTCGGAGGTTTTTCATAACCCCCAATGTAAAATATTTGCAAACTGGGAATCAGTAGGCTGGTGAATGCTGGAGAAAATGTGAAAATGTAATGCCTGACCATTTTCACATATTTTGGGATTATAATATTATTCAAACTTATTGACAGGATCTGAATAGAGAGATGAATGCAATAATGGGATTGAATCTTGAGTGTAACTTTAAAACAATGTATTTGGGTATTTCTTCCTCAAAAATAACAAAGAAGGACATATCCCTTTTTAATATATTACTAGCAACCTGTAAGAAGGCAAGACATTGTAAATGAAGTGTACAATGTGTAAATTCTGACCTTTTCATTAAGAAAACATACTAATAGAATTTCATCACACTGGGGGAAATAGTTTAAAATAATTGAAAGCAATACATCTAACACCTATCAATAAGGAAGGCTGAAAAAGGCATGCCATTTTATTCTCTCATGCAGATAAAAGTTGTCAAAGTTACAGTGCACAAAAACCCCTGGGTGGACTGACCTGAATGAACTCCTGCATACAATGCAAACTGCTAACATGACACTTAGTTTAAACTTGACTATGGTTGCTCATTTTTTAATTCAATTAGGCAGACCACGCAATACACACAGTGATATGGATTAGAAGAGCATTCACTTATCTTGGATATTGATTTCGCTGTTCTGAAGCAAGCTGCAGCTCCTACTGCAAGCACTAGTCATATATTTAAATGTTGTGCAGAGAGCTCATTGGCTATGATACCGGAGAGAACCAATTGAGCCTTGGCTACCACGCCGACCGGCTTAACAATAGTGGGCTATTACTATGTGAGCCTGGGCTACCATGCCGACATGATATATGTTGCAATCCCACAGATAAGACCCCAGCACCCACCTGAGCAAATATCATAATTTACTCATTTGATAACTTACTTTCTCCACTACATCAGTCCCAGCAGCAGCATAACAGCTTGTTAATTCATGTTCGTGCAATGATGAGACGGACAAGTTAGCCGATGCATGCCATTTTACTCTCTCATGCAGATAAAAGTTGTCAAAGTTACAGTGCACAAAAACCCCTGGGTGGACTGACCTGAATGAACTGAAATAAAAGCAGAATATAAATGTTCTTTCTCC
>NW_015536521.1:413739-414467 GCF_001515605.1 Sinocyclocheilus anshuiensis | reverse complement strand
TGGCCAAAAGTTTTGGCAGTGAGACAAATTTTGTGTTTTGCAAAGTTTGCTGCTTCAGTATTTGTAGATTATTTTTCCACGTTTCTATGGTATATTGAAAAACAATGATAAGCATGCATATCATAAGTTTTAAGGCTTTTATTGGCAAAAAAACAATGAGTCAATATTTACAGTGTTGACCCTTGTTCTTCATAACCTCTGCAATTCGCTCTGGCATGCTGGATATTAGCTTCTGGGCCAAATCCTGACTGATGGCGATCCATTCTTGCCTTATTAGTTCTCGGAGTTGATCACAATTTGTGGGCTTCTGCTTGTCCACTCACCTTTTGAGGACTGACCATAGGTTCACTATGGGATTGAGATCTGGGGAGTTGCCTGGCCACGGATCCAAAATTTCAATGTAATGATCTACGAGTCACTTCTTTATCACTCTTGCTTTGTGACATGATGCTCCATCATGCTGGAAAATGCACGGATCATCACCAAATTGCTCATGGATCGTTGGAAGAAGTCGTTCTTGTAGGACGTTTTGATACCATTCTTTATCCTTGGCAGTGTTTTTGGGCAGAATTATAAGAGAACCCACTTCCCTTGGTTAAAAAGCAACCCCACACATGGATGGTCTCAGGATGCTTCACTGTTGGCACGACACAGGACTCATGGTAGCGTTCACCTTTTCTTCTCCGAACAATCGATTTTCCAGATGTCCCAAACAGTCGGAAGGGAGC
>NW_015536521.1:412427-412966 GCF_001515605.1 Sinocyclocheilus anshuiensis | reverse complement strand
TGCCCTTCTTGACACCAGGCCGTTGTCCAAAAGTCTTGGCCTCACTGTGCGTGCAGATGCTCTCACACCAACCTGCTTTCATTCCTGAGCAAGCTCTGCACTGCTGCTGACACGATTCCGTAGCTGACTCCTCCGGAGGAGACGGTCCTGGCACTTGATGGACGCTCTGGGACGTCCTGAAGACTTCTTCACTGCAGTCGAACCTCTCTCCTTGAAGTTCTTGATGATCCGGTAAATGGTTCTTTCAGGTGCAATATTCTTTGTAGCAATTTCCTTGCATGTGAGGCCATTTTGATGCAAAGCGATGATGGCTGCACGTGTTTCTTTGGAGGTAATCATTGCTAACAAGAACACAATGGTTGGAAGCGCTTCTTCCCTCCTTTTATATCAATCATTCTGCTCTTACAATCTAATTAGCATGATAGTGATTTTACCTGACTAGTACTCATTCCGTTTCACATGTGCTGCTGATATGATTAGTAAATTAATGTTAGCTGGTCATTTTGTGTCAGGATCAAAAAACAGTGAAATTTGTTTTT
>NW_015536521.1:400532-412397 GCF_001515605.1 Sinocyclocheilus anshuiensis | reverse complement strand
CATCTAGGGGGTGGAGATTGGTAGGTTTAGGGGTGGAGATGGGTGGGTTTAGGGATCAGGGGGTGGAAACGGGTAGGTTTAGGTATATGTAAGGTGGGAGGAGTTGGACCACATCCACATCCCCTGGATCTTGTGTTCTGCAGTGAGGACCATATCAATTACTATCCATACTCAATTACCATCTCCATTACTAATATATATATATATATACATACACACACACACACACACACACACACATACACAAACAAGTATAAAAAGTTTCAAAATTAAAAAATATGAAATGCAATAAGAAATGTCTATAAATATAATTATATAATTAAACATTACTGTTATTACTGTTCAAAAGTTTGGGGTCAGAAAGAGTTTATGGTTTTGAAGGTTTCTTATGCTCAGCATGTCTGCATTTATTTGATCAAGAATACAGTAATAATTGTAATATTGTGAAATATTATTGCAATTAAAACTGTTTTCTATTTTAATATATAGGCTATTTAAATATAAGCGTCACATGATCCTTCAGAAATCATTCTAATAGGTTGATTTGAAGCTCAAGTAACATTTCTTATAATTATCAATATTGAAAACAGCTATGCTGCTTAATATTTTTGTGGGAACCATAAAAAAAAACATTTTTGATTAATAGAAAATTCATAAGAACAGTGTTTATTTTAAATAGAAATCATTTGTAACATTATAAATGTCTTAACTGTCATTTTTAATCAATTTAATGCACCCTTTTTGAATAAAAGTATTAATTAAAAAATGACCCCAAACTTTTGAACAGCAGTGATAATACATGTAATAATACATATAATACAAATAATACATGTTTTTTTTATTATATAATTAATTATATAAATATAAAATTATATAAAAATACCTAAAAATTTACATTTGAATAAGTTTTCAGTTTTTTTTTTGTACATTTAAACAAATCTTCCAGATAATATTTCAAAAACTTATTTACCATGATTTAGCTTTGGTATGATGACAAATAAAAGCTCATTATTTTATTTTGCATTCATGATGTTGTCTTATCAAAATTGGTCTGTATACAGGTGCATCTCAATAAATTAGAATGTCGTGGAAAAGTTCATTTATTTCAGTAATTCAACTCAATTAAAAGAACCAAAGACTTAAACTACTTCAGTCTGTGTGCATTGAATTTATTTAATACACGAGTTTCACAATTTGAGTAGAATTACTGAAATAAATGAACTTTTCCACGACATTCTAATTTATTGAGATGCACCTGTACATGAAATGGGTCTGTATACATGAAAATTTAGAAAGGAGTATTAAAATGCTGAAAAATCCTGATCACACACAATGGCATCACAATAAAACTTATATTGATACGAGTGGTTTTTTTATATTTTTTAGATGTGTGACTTATTCAAGTCAGTCAGATTTATGACCTTACAGTAGATTGAACAAGTATAACCTAGAGGTGTCTGTGTTTATGAGGTAAAAGGTTGAACTTTGAGAGTCAGAAGACATACAGGAACCTGTCTAGGGCTAAACATCTTTGGTTACTCTTCTACTCTGTGCTATCTGTTCTGTCCCACTCATAATTGCTAGAGTAAACAAAACGTTCTGCCTTTGTCCCACTCAACAGCTAAGCAGAGAGTCCGTAATTATGCCTTAAAATCATTAATTTACCCATAATCCCCTCCCCTTTCACATCTATAATGAGACATAAACTCCCGCACACTAATCTACCCTGAGTTGAGCTCTGTTCCTCACAGTAACCCCCCACCGGCCCGGACACTGGACCAGCTTCAGGACACAGCAGGTATGAGCACAGAGGTTAGCCAGGGTTATTCCAGAGGGAGCACAGCAAATTCAGTCGAGCTGAGGCATCTCTTCCTGGGCTCCATGGAAAAGTTTGTGCTTTAAGCAGTTTAAAAGTGGACCTTTTAATCCAGTGCGGACCTGAAGTGCATTTCCACCTGAAAGCCTGAGGAATTTCAGAGCTGATTATACAACAAAGCATAACAGTTTCTCTATGTACCTCTCCTATTGAGAATCACTTTCTAATTCCATTTGATTTAGGGAGAAAATCCAGGACATCCTTCAAGCCACAACAGGTGCGCATGCTTTTTATGCTCATATGTGAATCTTTTCTTTTTAGTTTATTTTAATTGCATTTAAGGTAATATGCTTATGCATATGCATAGACACACTAAATATTTGATGCATAAACAATTTCCATTTAGAAATTGCTAGTATTTACTAATTAATTACAAAGAAACAGCCAGTAATGCAGTGCATTATGAAATTTTGAAGTAGAAAGATTGAAATAGTCCTTTCTTTTAAAACAACCTTTGAGAATTTTTATTTTTTCTCAAATCAAAATATATTTGCATCTGTATAATCTAGTAATATATATCTGACACACTAGTGCTTTTAATCATTTGGATAAGCACATCTGCTAAATGAGTATATTTAAATCTGTTATGTTGGAATATAATTGTTTTGTGACTGCAATGTAATTTTATTTTGATTAATGCATAGCATGACCTATTTCAGAGTCTATAATTGTTTGTTTTTTTTATCAGGGTTTTTTCATACCTTATCTTTATGTTCCCACAGATACATTTTACAACTGACTTGCGCCTCAAGGCAGAACATTGGGTTATAAACTCATTCAAACTCATATCTCAAACTCAAACTCATAAACTCATATTCATCACATGAATTGTGATACCTGTGGTAATTCCTGTTGTTGTTGACTTCTGAGCCATGGCTTTTTCTGACCTGCTGGAGCAGGTTGGCAGCACAGGGCGCTTCCAGGTCGTGCATGTCACCCTGTTGAGTATGCCCATCCTGATGATGGCCAGCCATAACCTGCTGCAGAATTTTGTGGCCGCTGTGCCACCGCACCACTGCGCCCCCCACGCCAACATTTCAATGTCCTCCATGAGTGCTAGGGACGTGCTGCAGGCCACTGTGCCCTTGGGCACAAACGGCAAACTGGAACGCTGCAGACGCTACGCACATCCTCAATGGCAGCTTCTGAGCAGCAACAGTTCAGAGATCCTATGGGAAGAGGGTGTGGAAGAGATAGAGATGCAGAGTTGTGAGGATGGATGGTACTACAACACGACAGAAATGAGTTCAACTATCATTACTGAGGTAAATGGTAAAAGGTCTAGCATTACCAATGCAATAATTTCATGATTTTTTTAGATGCATCTTCTAAATGCAAATACTTGGGGTCACAGCACTCTTTAAAATAAAGGTTCCCAAAGGGGGTTTTGCAACAATGGCTTTGAAGGACCATTTTGGGTTCCCAAAAGAACCTTTCACTGTTAAGTTCGTCAAAGAAACATTTTTTCGTTGTGCCCATGCTGAAGAAACCAGTCTAAGGTAGCCTAAGGTCTTCCAGGCTTATCAGGCTGGTTTTACAGTTTTTTTGACCATTTCCTTAGCTAGACATGTTGGTCTGGTCAGGCTGGGAGACCAACCAACTTAGTCATGCAGAGACCAGCTTGACCAGCTTAAACCCACTAAAACCATAGACTGGCGTTAGCTTTCTTTTTTTCCAGCAGGATTTTAACAATCTAAATATCATTTTCACCCTTCAAAGAACGTTTTATGCAATGCACTCTTAAAAATAAAGGTTCCAAATGGGATTTTTCACAGTGATGCGGCAATTTTTGGTTCCTCGAACCTTTCAATTATCATTTCTTAGTGTGAGGAGCATTTTAATAATATAAAATAATGTTTTTCCACTATAAAGAATTTTTTGTCCAATGGAAAGGTTCCATGGATGTTCTTCATGGAATCATCAATGCCAACCTTCATTTTTAAGAGTGTATATGAGCTCTGCCTGTCCACAATGCTATATATGCAAACAAAACACAGTCATAATGTTTATCATGTGTGTTTTTAATCGAATGTTTGTTTGTTTTTTTATCTTTTAGTGGGATTTGGTTTGTGACCAGCGTGCCCTAAAGCAAATGAGTCAAACTACCTATATGGGAGGCGTCCTTGTGGGAGCAGTACTTTTTGGGGGACTTTCTGACAGGTTGTGACAGGTTTTACTATTAAATACGACAGCAACAACAATATTATCATCGTAAACTCTGTTATATTACACCTTCTGACCCAGAAATGAGGTAAAATTTCCGTCTTCTGTTGCAGGTTTGGCCGGCGTGTTTTATTGTTGATCTCTAACCTGATGATGGCGGTTGGAGGAACATGTGCTGCCTTCTCCACCTCCTTCACCATGTTTTGCATATTCCGCGTTTGCTGTGGCATGGCCCTGTCTGGTTTGGTACTCAACTCCTTCTCTCTAAGTGAGTACAGTGAATAACAGCTGGAAATTGGAGGTTGGCACCTATTCAATGTGTAGAGAAAAAAACATTGCATTTGACAGACATTGTATTTGGCGACATCTTGTGGAATGAACTGTCATTGTTTCTTCTCCTCAGTTGTGGAATGGATCCCCACGCGTGTGCGGACGGTGGTGGGCACAGGAACGGGCTACTGCTACACCACAGGCCAGCTGATCCTGGCAGCCGTCGCTTACTGCATCAGAGACTGGCGCTGGCTCACACTGGCCGTCTCTCTGCCTTTCTATGTGTCCTTCCTCTACTCATGGTGCGTTTCCTTTCCACTTTTAAAATATGTCAAGTACGTTACAAGTGCTGTCAGTATTTGCTACTTCTTTTTTGGTTACATAACAAATACACTACAAGTAAAAACTTTGGGTCGGTAAGATTTAATAATTTTCCTCTGTTGTCTAAGATATAGTAAAAACAGTAATGTTGTGTTATATTAGGCTATAACAACATTTTTTTTTATTATTTTAATTATTTTTTTTTCCTGTAATGGCAAAGCTGAATTTTTAGCAGCCACTATTTCAGTCGTCACACGATGCTTCAGAAATCATTTGAATATGCCTATATTGTGCTCAAGAAACATTTTTTAAAATTATTATTATTAGTGTTGAAAAGGATTGTGTATGTTTGTGGAAGCGAATACTTTTTCAGATTTTTTTAATAGAAATAATTTGTAACAATGTGAAAGTGTTTACTGACACTTTTGATCAATTTCTGAATAAAAATCTAAATGTTTTTTTGTTTTTTTTAATCGTATTAACCCCAAACATTTGAACGGTAATGTATATTAGTGTTTAATCTTTTAAATAAATTAATAATATTAAGTAGTAAATAATTGAAATAATAATTAAATAACATTTATTTATTGCTATTTTAGTAATAAAAATACATTATATTATAAATAAATATTATATTATACTAATTTTACTAATAACAATGATTATTCATTATTTAAATAATTAAAATAATTATTGTAAACCAAATGACAATTTGCACAAAGCAATCCTCAACACATTATGCCTATATAAAAAAATGGCTATTAAAAACTCCTTGTAAGAAGTCATCCACTTGAAAATCTGTGTATATTTGGCATATATGACCCTGGAGTACAAAACCAGTCATAAGTCACATGGGTAAATTTGTAGCAATAACCAAAAATACATGGGTCAAAATTATCGATGTTCCATGAAGATATTTCGTAAATTTCCTACCGTAAATATATCAAAACTTAATGTTTGATTAGTAATATGCATTGCTAAGAATTTCATTTGGACAACTTTAAATATGATTTTCTCAATATTTAGATTTTTTTGCACCCTCAGATTTCAGATTCTCAAATAGTTGTATCTCAGCCAAATATTGTCCTATCATAACGAACCATACATCAATGGAAAGCTTATTTATTCAGCTTTCAGATGATGTATAAATCTCATTTTCAATATGATTTTGTGGTCCAAGGTCACATATGTAGCAGTATGGGATCTGATGCAGTGGATTCTAGTCACATTATTATCTTCTGCAGGTGGTTCTTAGAGTCTGCTCGGTGGCTGGTCCTGACCAAGAGATCAGAGCAGGCAGTAAAAAACCTCAAAACGGTGGCTCGCATAAATGGACGGCATGCAGAAGCTGACAAAATCAACCTTGAGGTATGACATTATGTACTGTATGACGTATCAATTTCAGCATCGCCTGGGTCATTCCGAATTCTTATTCTGTTGTGGTTGTGCATGCAGATGTTGCAAGAGTCCATGAAGAAGGAGAAGGCCTGTTCGAAGGGGTCTTACAGCGCTCTAGACCTCCTGCGCACATCCTCAATGAGAACCATCACCGTGTGCCTCAGCGCAGTCTGGTCAGTCATTCAATCCTAGCATTTCATTCAGTACCAACCAGCATTTGAAAACGACCACACTTTTGACCTTTGAACTGTAACATCTTAGGTTCTCAACCAGCTTCGCCTACTACGGCCTCTCCATGGATCTGCAGAAATTTGGGGTCAGCATTTACCTTATCCAGATCATCTTTGGAGCGGTGGATATACCAGCCAAAATCTTGGTTACGATATCCATGAGCATGTTAGGACGAAGACCATCTCAGTGCGGAGCTCTTGTACTGGCTGGTGTAATCATACTCATTAATCTTCTGGTGCCTTATGGTGAGAATTTGAGCTTCGCTGGCAATAGAGCACGGTAATAATAAAATTCCAGTGAGATCTGGAGGTTTGTCTGTCCTTCAAGATCACAGAAATTGAGACCCTGGCATTTCGAGTTTGACATTCACATGGCTGATCGTGTACCTATGTATACGTGACTCTTGTTTTTGTGCATGTGCAGACCTGCAAGTGTTACGCACCAGTCTGGCAGTGATAGGGAAGGGCTGCCTGGCTGCGTCCTTCAACTGCTGTTACCTGTACTCTGGAGAGCTGTATCCCACAGTCATCCGGTAATTAGCTAGTGTCAGCATCAAACTAAAACAACAACAATTACCTACGATTCAGTTTAATCGCACTTGTCCACAAGGTCGAAACCATGTCTTGGACGTTGGGGGTGGCGGTAGTAATAGTCTTATAATAGTCTTAAATAATTCAATAATTTAAATGGATTTAAGAGGATAAAGAAAAAGAAAGAAGAAGAGTAATTAAAATTATTGCTTTTTTGTCAAGTAATCAATTTGAACTACTGCAATATTTTTTTTGAACACATTCATAAGTATTAAGTGATTGTGTGCATATTTCGAAATAAAAATTTTGCAAAATTCTTTGCAAATAGTTCAAACTGATTACCCTTAAATCCATTTAAATCCTTTATTTAATTCGGTTAAGTAAAAAGAATCACCTGATTTGTAGTAGTCTTTTTATTTAAAGGACTTCGGTGAAAAAGAAAGAAGAACAGTAAAAGAATAAGAATATATATTTTTTGGATGATAATTGAAGGATTGCAAAGAAAGAAAGAAGAAGAGTAAAAGGACAAGAATAATATTGTCTTTGAAAATGAATAAATTAAAAAAATTGGAGAAAAGGATTTTGCATTTTTGAAATATATGCACAGATTAATTCTTATTCATAATGCAAAATGACAGTGTTTCTTGTCACGTAGGCTAAATGATTCTTACTATATTTAAAAAAAAAGTGTAGTTTGCATCACTGGATTTTGGTTATTTATCTTTTTTATTGTAAAAGGGTTGTCTAATATCAAATGTTTAGCTACTTACATCTAACTTTTAAAAATTTGTAAAAAAAAAAAAAAATTTGAGAGCAGTAAATCCTGCCTGCCTTCTTTTATTTTACTAGTCTTAGCCATTTTGACATTGACAAGCACTTTTAGACCGCTGAGGCAGATCAGCCTAATAATATAACTTTTTAAACCTTTTGGCATCTTAACAGCAAACAAAGCATTATCAAGAATAGGATATATTGGGAGAGATCATTTGTCCATTTTTAATTAGTAGGAGTGACTTATCCCCTTCAATATCTATGGTTACGGCCCTGCATTGTCTATCACTTTGTTTCTTTTTGACAAGATCCACAGATATTTTTCAGAATAAGTGATGTCAACTTGTGTAATTTTCTTCTGTGTCCTCTCAGTCAAAACGGAATGGGATGGGTGTCCATGATGGCTCGGTTTGGAGCGATGGTGGCCCCCATGGTGCTGCTTCTTGGGGAGGATTTCCCATGGCTGCCTGGTTTTATCTACGGAGGAGCTCCGATTCTCAGTGGGATCTTCGCCTTCTTTCTCCCAGAAACCCTTGCACAACCTTTGCCTGATACTATCCAGGATGTGGATGATAGGTAAGCTGGCGGTGGCCTGATTCACATTAAAGTTTTGTGCTAGTTGGATCTGATCAGATGCAATGATGCATGATGCATATGTCGCAAGAGAATGTTGCGTCAGAAGTTAAAGTGTAAGTGACATGAGCGAAGTTTCATGTGTAAATGGGTAACCATAACATGTTTTTCGACTCTTTCACTTATTACAGAGGTTTTGCATGGAAAAAAGCCAAAAGATTACCTGAAAAAGAGGATTTGTCCAAGAAGGATCCCAGCTGTGTTCTCCTGAAAGAGTCTGTCTGAGATGGTCACTTTACAGCATCTAAAAGAGTTTTGGAACACAAATAGAGATGATCATTGCCATACAGAAGAGAACTTTAGAGTTAATATGATGAAAACAACCAAAAGTTATGTTATGTTAAGTTTCCTTGAATTTGAATGATAAATGTTGTGGAGTATCTACTTATTTTTCTGACTGTAATTAATATGTTAAAAATATTATTTACTTGTACAGAGTGAGAGAAATAGTGCCTTGAATGGAGCTTTTTGCTCTTTAGAAATCTACTGTTTTATATATATATATATATATATATGTATGTATGTATGTATGTATGATTTTTTTTGTTTGTTTGTTTATTACATGAATGATGTAAAGAAATAAAGCAACAGAGAACACAAATTGTAAAAGATTGTGGTTTGTGTTTGTTATTTGAATACCTATAAGCTCTTTATGTAGTCTGTAAAACGCATCCAAAGTACGAACAAATATCTATTATTTTGTAAAACAATTACAGTACATGTCACTGTCATTTAGCTTGTTGACACGTGATACAATGGTTGATTACATAAACTTGCAGGCAGATTAAATTATTATTTTGTATTTAAGTATTAAGTCAGTAAATAAACGAGTGAAACCAAAGTTATTTTGTCAAAAGGGCTATATCTCAAATGCTTTTTTTTCTAGCAGTGGTTGCATGCTGGTTTCAGAAGATTAAATGTTAAATTACATTTTCATTCGATTTCTTTAGATGTTTTAAAATAAATTCTATCATTACATATATTCCAATATAGAACCTTGTCACAGACTGTGATGACATTTCCATAGTTATTACCATCATACATCTACCAAAGTTTTCATTAAAAAATAATAAATAAACATTTATAACGCTATACTTTGTGTTAATTACCATGGCATTAAATTAGTAAACAATGCTGCAAGATATTTCTAACACAACGGCTGAGGAAGAGATAATAAATTCGACTCTACATTTTTTTTTTTTCCTTTTAAAAAATTGTTGAAACACTACTGTGGATTTTTTGCAAATGGGAATGCAAAAATCCTATTTTCTGTAGTCTCCCATTCACTACTATAAAAGTCTACCCATCTGATGACTGCAGCTTCTGAGAACTCCAGAACTGTGAAAAAGGGCCTTCTGTCAGATTTATAAAAGCTTTTGTCGTGAGTAAAGAAGGGGACACAATAATACTGGGATACAAGTGTCAATAATAATGAAAGTGGATTTGAACAACTGAACCGAGTCCTCAGAAAAAAACATGCTTTTCATGATTTAAATATATGGATTGTAAATCTTCCTTCACTTTTCTGTCAAATCTGCACGGTCATATCTAACCCAAGCATAAAAATACAATCTTTTGGCAAAAACAGTTTGATATCTTTTACTTTTTTCTCTGTTTTATTGTTTTGTGCTATAACTAAAATACTTTTTCAATGTATTTGAAAATCCATTAAATGGACTACAGTATAACATTTAGTTATAGACTCCTAATGTGGCAACTTACAACAAACTGTGATGAATAAGACCACGTGTTCATAAAGGGTCTATGTGTGTAAAACAAACTTTTTTTTTCCCCTAATGTTGGAAATGTATAATAAAAAACTTTTTCTAGGCAAGACTATGTCAATGCTTATACAGAAACAGAAAACTTGATAACCTGACCTGAAAATTGCGAAAACTAGGACAATTATAACATTAAAAGGTGTTAATTTGTCTTTTGACACAGGTATGCATGAAGCAACAGAAAGAAAAAAATTGCCTACAAATTTGCCCCACGTCCTGTGAATTTTGGGTGATGGCGTTGCCCTTACTCCTTAGTAGTTTAACAATAAATAGGTTATCTTTTAATAGTATGCAGACAAGGATCTGAATGAATTACTTGCTATTTTGCGTCAGCTGGCACATATTACTAGGTTCATCAGGTTTTATGAAGCCAGATTATGAAAGAGGTAAAAGATTGTTCAGTGACCATTTAACTATATCACGACGAAAAAAGAGTGTCACTGTTACATAACTACACGAACGGAATGAATAATCTTAATAACGTATAACTGGTGTCGGTGCAAGATTGTTTATTTTTAACAGACTAACTAAAAATGGTTAACGCGCAAAAAAAAAACTACAACTCCCACAAGCATGCGGATGTTACCCATGAGCCTTGCTGCAGATACAGTTTACGACAGCTAGTGTAAGCATTCTTTGTTGTTATGATTTTAAAATACCCCAAATCTCATGAAAATCACATACCAGTTATATAGGCTATTGTCGTAATTGTGTGCTTATTACCTTCATGTTTGTGTGTAGAAACATTTCTCTGGGTTTGTTGTGGACAGACACAACGCGGAAGTGTAAGGGAAGCTTCGGAAAAGATAGGGCGGGTTATGAGCGTGTAATATGAGTGACAGATGAACAGCGAATGAGCTTCATCTGAGTCAGAGCAGCTTTGCTCATCAGATTGTGTAAACCAGTGGAAAATGAATAGAAATTACGATTCTGTCTGAAGAAATATAAAGTAAACGTGTAAATATATCAATATTTCTCCAAGTATGCACACTTTTGGACTATAAGCCCTTTCTGATGCTGTTCAGTGAAGATGCAGGCACGTGCACAGGTAGAGCTCAACCTGTGCAGAGCACATGCCCTTTTTGTCCGTGCACTCCGAAGTGTTTTTTTGTTGTTGTTCTTCTTCAATAAATCAGTGCTATTGGTCACCCTTTACGTCTGTCTGTCTGTCTGTTTTACAAATATATTTAGCGAATGAAAGGTATTAAAAAGAGTTACCTTGGCTAAATCTTGTTGGAGCCGCTCAAACTGTCAAGTCAAACCTCATAACTCCACCCCCTGTCTTGACTGATTTGAGTGCAGTGAACTGAAGTTCCACAGCAGAGCAGCTGAAGTCTTGCAAGGGTAAATAAATATCTTCTTGTTTGTATAAGTACAGCGTTGTCTTTACGCAAGAAACACTACGTCGTAATTGCATTTTTACTAGTAACAATTCAATTAGAGAGCTCTACAATTAAATTCTTACTAGTAACAATGCCAGTTAGAGAGCTCTCTAAATCTATTTTAACTAGTTATAAATACAATAAGAGAGCTCTCTAATTTAATTAGAGAGCTCTGCAATTGCATTCTTACTAGTAACAATTATGATTATAGAGCTCTCTAATTCAATTCTTACCAGTAAGAATTGAATTAGAGAGCTCTCTAATTGAATTAGAGATCTCTAAAAATTCCATTGTTACTAGTAAGAATTAAATTAGAGCTCTACAATTCAATTCTTACTAGTAAGAATTACAATTACAGAGCTCTTTAATGCAATTTTTACTAGTAACAATTGAATTTGAGAGCTCTCTAATTGCCATTGTTACTAGTAAGAATTTAATTGTAGAGCTCTCTAACTGAATTGTTACTAGTAAAAATGCAATTACGACGAGTAACACTGGGATTATTTTAA
>NW_015536521.1:394383-400333 GCF_001515605.1 Sinocyclocheilus anshuiensis | reverse complement strand
AAATATGGCGGATAAACAAAGCAGTTTCCCAGAACTCAACGCGGCGTTACGTCACATTCTCATTCTTTATAGGAGAGTATGTTCATTATTTTCAGGGAGGCTCAAGATGGCGGAGTGAGTAGTCGTATGTTTGATTCAAAAAGAAAACTAAGACTAGTGAAGGAAATGAACCGTCTCTGAGTGAATTGCAAGAAAACATCATTCGGATTCTGACTACGAAAATTGATGAGAGAGCTGATCAAACGGACATGGCAGTTAAGCAAAATACTCTTCAAATCGAAGGTATCAAGAAATCACTCGATAGGACAATGGGGGCCTGGAGGTATTAAATTATGATACCCTAAACAATGTATTTAAAATTAATTGGATTACACAGTACTTAAAAAATAAAGATAATATGTGGAACACATTCCCAAACTTTTTGTTTAAGTCAGTCGGTGGTCTTGAATTTTTGTTAAAATGCAATTATTGTATTGACAAAATTCCAGTAAAACTTGCAAGATTTCATCAACAAGCTCTCATGGCTTGGACATTGGCCTTTAAACATAACTTTTCCCCTAGAAAATATTATATCTGGAATAACAGAGATATTTTATATAAACCTAAATCACTTTTTTTTTAATATATGGTTTGAAAATAATATTTTATTGGTTAGTCAGTTGATGAATAGTGATGGAGTTTTATTATCATACACAGAGTTTCTTGACAAATTTAAAATCCCAATTAGACCCAGAGAATATGCCATTGTAATGGACGCTATACCCAGTAAGGTATTACGTCTTCTTAAAAATTAATGTAATGAAAACCCTAATCTGGATTATATAACTAATTACATTTTTATTGGAAATATTCATATTTTAAAAAACAACATACCATATATGCAAAGTTGCATTTCTCTTACTGTTATATATGTTCATATGCAATAAAAAAAAAAAATATATATATAAAAAATGTTCATTCTTTTCACACTCCATCACAGTGGGTGGCGATATGCACCTTTGAAGTTGGTTCGCAACTCGCCATTAAATCAAAAGAAGAAGAACCCTTGCTGCACATAGACATAATAAATACCATGTCTATGTTGCTGCAGTCTTACCGCACATTCCGGTGTCCTATACCTCTTCCGGTTCATTACACACACTCGATTTCAGAGGATCAAGATGTCTGGATTTCTGCGGGGAATCGCTCGTGTCCGTGCCGCTCCGGTTCTGCGGGGATCAGCCATCACCCAGCGAGCCAACATCACCACGCGCCCTGCCAAGGATACGTTTGGGCCCGTTGTGAGTATCTGTATAACGCTGGTTGTTTCCTCTGCAGCTCGTGAAGGGCAGGCAATGATCTCCTTGGCATTCACCTTTAGACTCACTGTGATGATCGGAAACATTATATACCGCCATAAAAGTCGGTTTAGTTTGAGTATAGCTCTAATCCAGGTGTTGATTACGAATAGATCATTTTTGTACTTTCGCATTCGTTTTGGACTGAAACGGTAGCTAAACCCTTCTCGGCCGGTCGCGGTTATATATAGAAGGTCGGGGTGTTGACAGGCGATAGATGGTGAACTGAATATCCATTTTTACGTTATTTCCACTTTTACTATAAAGAGTAAGTAAAATTAATTTAATACTCGTTTTAAAGGTAATTTTGTTTATGTTTTGAGCTATTTAGGAAACCGGGCATCACAGATAAACTTCCGCTAAGAAAAATAGTCCATTATTTACAACGCAGAAAACAACTGGTCTGTCAGTAAGACAATACTGCAACAACAGTTATGTATATCCTCAATGTTTCGGTTTATGCACATCTGCCAGCCAATGAAGTATTCATATTTTTTTCATTACAGTTTGTAGTCTCAGTAGCCGTTTTGAGTTGTACAGGTGCATCTCAAATTAGAATGTCATGGAAAAGTTCATTTCAGTAATTCAACTCAAATTGTGAAACTCGTGTATTAAATAAATTCAGTGCACACAGACTGAAGTAGTTTAAGTCTTTGGTTCTTTTAATTGTGTTGATTTTGGCTCACATTTAACAAAAACCCACCAATTCACTATCTCAACCAATTAGAATACTTCATAAGACCAATAAAAAAGCTCCAAACTTTTCCACGACATTCTAATTTATTGAGATGCACTTGTATATATGGCACCGATTAGCTTGTATTTATATCAAAAGAGACTGTGGAGTGATAGCAGAAATATTAAAGCACCTGTATGTTGCCATGAACGGTTAAATTAACCGGTTTTTAGCATCTACAGCTCTAACAGCTATTTGGTTCTTGTGTCTGTTTTCACAGGAGACAGTAATTGGTCTGACCACATTTTCTTTTACCATCCTGGGACCATCTGGGTGGATTCTGGCTAACCTGGAAAACTACAAAAAGAAGGACGCTGCTGAGTCTGAGTGATGCACTTGTCATGGACTGAACACAGTTTGTCTAGTTTTATTGCTTTTAACATGTTGGGACCACCATCTCACAGACCTCCAGCTTACCTAATCAGTGGAACAATTTGTCTCCTTTGAGCCACTCTGCTACCTCTCCATGCGACCGTTTACTTTCCTCCAGACACTCCGGTCTTTGTTACACTGAGCTGTTTGCTCCCTCTTACCAACTGTGTGATAATGTAATCATGGGTGATGCAATTCTCCTTACCTGGAGCTGTTACAGTTGAAATAAACCATTATTTAAATCTTATTCTTTGTCTCTCTGTTTTCCATTACTTTTTGACAATACTGGAAAAAGATATTGCTTTTCAGTAGCTTGTTATATGAGGCAAGGCACCTTAAGTGTCATCTTAAAACATATCAAGCAAAAATAAATACATCATACTGTGAAATTATTTTTTAAATAAAGGCTAAGTAGTTATACATGTGAGTGTGAAATAATAGGTTTGGCATTTTAAATCTTGTATACTAGCAATTCAGTGAATTAACTTTACTCAGTAACTCGGAAAGGCTTGTATATCAAATATAAGATTATTGATAGAATCTTGCACTTAATAAATATATTTGGTCTGATAAAATGTTATCACAGATAGTTCTCCAGAATGCGGTGTCAAACATACATGTCACGAGTTTTCAGTCATAAAAAAAGATTTAATGTAATCAAAAAAACTCCATAATTGGTGGCTGTTTGCAGTCCTCGCCTGCACATTTTTTTAATTGTCTCCTTTTAATACACCTGATTCAGATCATCACCTCATTTGGAAAGAATCCCGTTAACTGAACAGAGTGTCACATGGCATCATGATATAATTAACATTTTATTCAAATCTATAACATTTTGAATATTATTTAGCACATACAAATATAACTAGCGTTATTTCAGAAATATTTAACATTATTTAATGGTATGATGTATTTATTTTAGATCGATATATTAATTTGTTTTAAAATGACGCTTAGAAAATTAATTATCTATGAGAGTTTGTCACTGGTGACTTGCCTGGTTCGTGAAAAAAACGTTATTCTTAATTATTAATAATTATGTCAAAATGTATACTTACCATCAGCTTTTATGGGAGTAAACTGCACTCAATTCAAAACATGCACATTCACAAAGGCAATCATTTTTAGCTCATGTAAAACAAACAGTGATCATCAGGGTATTCAGCAGGTAAAAAATCTCAACCGGAAATGGGTTCATCTCCAGCCGTTCCACTCTATCAGGTGACCGGAAATAGCTGTTCAGCAGGAACATGGCGGAGGAGCAACAGCAGGAGATCTCTCAAAAAGAGGCTGACGGTGAGAATTACTTTACCGCTATTTGGCCAGAACCAACTTCTGTTTGTATCGGTTTGCACATGCGGATGTTGTTATGAGCTGATGGGATGAGCAGCTAGCGCTTTGCTAACCTGCTAACAACAATAGCTGAGATTTAATTGTTTATGTTTTAAAGCACTTCAGTTTCAGTGTCCAGATCTTTATAATATGCTATATAACGTTACGACCATTAGCGTTATATAAACATTTAATAAAAGAAAATGCTCCGAGGTGTGACACATAAGCGTTTTAAAAAACACTGCACTGTGAAACAAATGTAAAAATACCATTACACACGTAGTAACAGCAATAATAATGTTTATGACTGATCATGTACAATTATGGTTTTTACCTGTTGTCAAGTAATAGGCAAAATTGACGATATTTTGCACTTAATTGTGTTTGTTCTTTGACAGGGCTGAATTGTCTTGCATATGATGAAGCCATTATTGCACAGCAAGATAAGATTCAACAAGAGGTAATTGAGTCATAATTTTAATAATTTGTATTTTTATAATGTTCTGTGATGCTTTATACACGCGTTGGTTCTCTAGTAAAAAGTATTTCAACAGTGCACTCAACAGGTGAAGATTTTGCTTTGGTACAATACAAAGAAATGTATTAAAACCAGGGTTGTTATAATTAAGTAAAACGAAAACATATTTTATATTTTAAAAATTTCATTTTATTTTTCTCAGCTAGTTGCCAAGGAAACATTTCTCCTTTATTTTGTAAAAAAAAAAAATTGTATTAACTAAAACTAAAATAAAATTAATAAAAAATATATAGACATTTAAAAAAAAAAAAAATTCAAAATATGAATAAAACTGCAATAGTATTGGGATACTTAGATGTAATGAGTTAATGGAATTTATTTTTCAAAAGGTGTGGGAACCGTGGTTATTTCTGGCATTTAAGCCTCATATACATGCATTTTATATATGCACATGGTGCTCATTAAGTTTCACTCTTTAACCCATCCTGAATGTCATTGTAGATAGCAACCAGTATTCCTCTGGTGTCAGAAAGACAGGTCCTGTCTGTCCTTAAGCGAGATTATGCTGACGATGACACCATTTACCAGCAGAAGATAAGAGTAAGTGAACCGTTTCAATAGTGCATGAATGTTTATGGAATGCTATGCATTAATTATTATTAATATGCACTTATCTTTTATCTCAGTTATCTAATCACATACCCTAGATATAAGAGAGCATATAATGTTCATTTATGCACAAATATATTCAAGCAGAGAAATCCCAATCTCTGACTTATTTTTTTTAACAAATCAAACTGTTTTGTCAACAGGACTTGCAGAAGAAGTACTCATCTATACGCAAAACACGGCCAGATGGGAACTGTTTCTACAGAGCTTTTGGTTTCTCACATCTGGAGTCTTTACTTGAAGACAGCAAAGAATTACATAGGTAACCACCTGCCAGCTTACATTCAGCCGAATAAACATTGTTTATTCATTTGGTTGAATAAATGATTCCCACTCTACAAAACTGGATATTAAACATTAAATATGTTCTTAACAACACTGATTGTTTTACATCATGCACCGTTTTCAATTTCAGTGTGGACAGATAAACTACTTGTTGTGTCAAGCCTGTTAAGATCATTTACATGAACGTATGGGGAGAAGATAATGGTCTGAAGTAGCTTCTGTAACCTTGAGTACATTCCTCTAAGACTCTGTTTGGTTGTGTTTACTTGGCAGGTTCAAGGCTATTGCTGCCAAGAGTAAACAGGATCTGGTGAGCCAAGGTTTCACAGAATTCACCATTGAAGATTTTCACAACACAGTAAGTCTTTGGAAGAATATGAACTAAGGCTGATGATACACTGGGCAACTTTTTGAGCAATGTTGCCATCAACGGGCAACCAGGTGAGACACAGGGCCCACGATCCATCTAAAATATCCAGATAGAAATGTGTTACCCATTCTCAACGGGAAAGTGCTAGGGCTGTGAATCTTTGGGTAGACAGCGAATCGATTGGATTCACGATTCATAGGTTTTCAATTCGATTCAAGAACGATTTTTGCAAATTCAGAATGATTCGATTCGATTAACGATTCGATACTGCATTCTTTAAGTGCATTCACAGGATTATTTAAATGCTTCCCCTAAATTCTTTAAATGCTTAGTCAGGGGGCAAATTACACAGCAGCCTTTATGGTTAGAGA
>NW_015536521.1:394011-394208 GCF_001515605.1 Sinocyclocheilus anshuiensis | reverse complement strand
AGGGCTGTGAATCTTTGGGTAGACAGCGAATCGATTCGATTCACGATTCATAGGTTTTCAATTCGATTCAAGAACGATTTTTGCAAATTCAGAATGATTCGATTCGATTAACGATTCGATACTGCATTCTTTAAGTGCATTCACAGGATTATTTAAATGCTTCCCCTAAATTCTTTAAATGCTTAGTCAGGGGGCAA
>NW_015536521.1:371619-394001 GCF_001515605.1 Sinocyclocheilus anshuiensis | reverse complement strand
AAAATATACTTTATAGTTTCTGTACTGTAATATGTCAATTAGCACTGCATCATTCATAAATGTTATTTATTTATTGTGTTTATTGTCTTAACGTTTCAGTTCATTCTGCTTTTTATTCGGTTTAGCTGCAGATATAGCCTGGCACGTCTTAAGTTCTTTGAGCATGAGATCACTTCTCTTACAGTCATAAAATAAAATGCTATAGTATTTAACTTTTCCTCTCCATCGACGAATGATGATTCTGAAAGAAAACACACCCGATGTCTGTTTGCTATAGCAACGAATGCTACTTTCATGCATCTGATTAACAGATAAACCTCGCACTCTTATTTCAAGGTTGTTGTTAATGCTGTGGTTATTTTAAGTTTCCTTCATACATTCGGTTGAAGGACATTGTTAAAACACATTTATCATTCAGTGGAACTGTGCGTATGCTTTAGATGCTTACATTTTTGCTCCGTCCATGCAATAAACAGCCTTCGACTGCGCAGGTAATGTCGTCGGTATGACCGAGAGCTATTGCAAAACTACAGAAAAGTAAAACTACTTCACTTTAGCATTACTGGCCACGAGTACTAAGGAGAGATCACACATCAGTTGCTCAAAAAATGTGTCACACTGAGACGAACTGAGCACGAGCGCAGTCCTGTGACAGTCACTGCAGGCGGGAAATAGTGGAGCGCGTGAAGGAGAGATGCGAGGCACGAACACTGTTCAAGGTCTCCATTAATTCCTGCTTGTAGTAATTTAATGTGTATATATTTTGAAAGAATTGCATCGTTATAGAAATCGCGATTCATTAGATTCTTAGCGTTTTAAATCGATTAATGTCCGAAATAAACGATTCACGATTCAAAACTCCATGTTTCAAGATCGGTACATATGCATCGTCAGGGTTTGTAATCGATGCATCGAGAAAACGAGTGAATCGTTACAGCCCTAGAAAGTGCCCAAGCAACATTGCTCAAAAAAGTTGCCCCGTGTATCATCAGCATAAAACATTTTATTTTTATTTTATTTTTGTACATTTATGTCAAGTGTTATTTAATTATTTATGTACTATCAGTATTTATTAATATTTCAAATTAGTTTTATTTGTATATATTTACATTTTATTTGAATTTTAGTTTGTTTATGTGCTTTTGTCATTTTTATTATTTTTGTTGTTGTTGTTGCTTGTTTAAATATTTAGCTTTAATTCAGTTTCAGTTTTATTAAGTTTAGTATGTATATCAATTAGTTGCTAAGGCAAGATTCCTAAAGGGATGGTCGCACTAAACTTTTAATTCCATTGATTTTCATTTATTCGTATGTGAATGCTGGAGACTGGAAACACAAGCTCGTGCAAAAAAAAAAAAAGTGTATTTTTTTTGGTTTGCAATTTGCTGCTTTACAAAAGTCACTTTTAGTAAACTCTGACCTGTGAAATTTGTATTACTTGAAGACGTGACCATTAGAAGATCGATATGTCATGCCATGACCTCTATATAAATTAGATTATATATTTTTGAATATATTTATTTATATTTTTTATGGTGAATTTGTTTAAAAAAAATAAAAAAACATGCCACTGATCGTGACATCATATCATGACTATTGTAGTGTCCAAAGAAATTGTGTGCCCAAAGTCTAGTGTGACCATGGCTTAATTTTTATTTAACCTTTTCATATAATTTTAAAATTTTATTTTAGCATTATTTCAATTAACTAAACCAATTTTTAATAGCTGTAGTTAAAATAACTACACTGGAAATGTCAAATCAGCCCTGTTTGCCTTTTTTTTTTTTTTTTTTTTTCTGGTCAGTAATAATCTTAAATGAGTTTGATGTATAATGAATTTCCTCTTGTTCACTCTAGTTCATGGACCTGATTGAGGCTTGTGATAAGCAACCGTCTGTAGGTGAGCTGCTCAGTTCCTTTAATGAGCAGAGCGTGTCAGATTATCTTGTGGTCTATCTGCGGCTGGTGACCTCTGGGTACCTGCAGAGAGAGGAAGACTTCTTCCAGCACTTCATAGAGGGCGGCCGCACCGTTCGAGAGTTCTGCCAACAGGTGACGCTGAACAACGCATCATTTCTGACTGACTTGTGTTGTAATTTTGAAGTTGTGATTACATTTCAACCAGTTCTTGTAGAGTAAGCTGGTCTTCAATGACTTTGCAACATTTTAAACCAACATGTCATTCTGTTTTGGCCAGGAGGTGGAGCCCATGTCCAAAGAGAGTGACCACATTCACATTATAGCCCTGGCTCAGGCTTTAAACGTGTGCATCCAGGTGGAGTACATGGATCGAGGAGAGGGAGGAACAATCAATCACCACATCTTCCCTGAAGACGGAGAGCCCAAGATCTTCCTCCTCTACCGACCGGGCCACTACGACATCCTGTACAAATAACAGATCTGCACCTATTGCTGTTAAGGCCTCGTCTGTTTCTGTGCTGTGGGTTCTAAACTCTAAACCTGTGAAATGTGAACACGAGAGCCGAGCACTCAACTTTGCAATTTCCTGTCAAAACCCCCTAAAGACTCTTAAAGAATTTTGGAGAATCTGTTATAACAGGCACTGGACATTGTACAGTTTTCTTTGAATAAGCTGCATCTTTGTTGTGTATATACAGTATATGGTTATTTCATTTAGTTAGTTTTTTTTTTTTTTGGTTTGTTTCTTGTAGTTGGAAAAATGCCTGTCATTTGTGATAGGAATGGAATTGCTTTACCATGTTTGACTGTATTTGACTTTCATGAGAATAAAAAGAACTTGCAGTAGTCATAGTTTGGATAGCCACATTATTGTTTAATGTGTGTAGGTTTAAAAAAAAAATCCCAAATGGTCTTTATTTAAATCAAAAATGGTGTGTCCATGCTGCAATTTAAGCTGGACATGCACTGACAAAAACCCACGTGGTTCCTCTCACAGAAGACTGATGAAGGATCTTGCCCCAACTCCTTTGGCTGGCAGCACTTCCACAGAATCACAGAATGAAGGAGGGATGAAGACATTTGGGTCCTCGATTCCCTCCACTAGGTCAAAGAAGCTACAGAAAGAAGAAATGGGTTAACAAATCTTATCTTACATGTTGGTCTTTAGATGCATTTGAACTTAGTGACTTTTAATTTGATTCTAAGGCTTTATTGATCCATGGGGGTAATCAAGGTATTGAACATAAAACACATGGACAAAAACAAATGGGTGGTTGTATGAAATAATTGGTAATTGGAAGAAACACAAACAAGATAAACAAGAAAGAGTATTCCAATGGGTTTTATACACTCCCATTCTAAAAGTTTGGGATCATAAAGATTTTTAATTTAAGAAGTCTCTTATGCTCATCAAAGTTGCATTTATTTGATCAAAAATACAGAAAAAAATATAGTAATGTTATGAAATATTATTGCAATTTAAAATAACGGTTTACTATTTTAATATACTTTAAAACATAATTTATTGCTGTGATGAAATTTGAGCATCATTACTCCAGTCTTCAGTGTCATATGATCCTTTGGAAATCATTCTAATATGCCGATTAATTATCAATGTTGGAAAGTTTTTGCTGCTTAATATTTTTTTTGGAACCTGTGATATATATATTTTTTCAGGATTCTTTGATGAATAAAACGTAAAAAAAAAAAGAAAGAACAGCATTTATTTAAAAAAAGAAATCTTTTGTAATAATATACACTACTATTCAAATGTTTGGGGTTGGAGTAATGTTTTTTTAAAGAAATTCATATTTTTTCAGCAAGGATGTGTTAAATTAATAATAAAAAAAAAGTATAACAGGTTCCAAAAAGAATATTAAACAGCAAAACTGTTTCCAACATTGAAAATAAATCAGCATATTGAGCAATGATTTCTGAAGGATCATGTGACACTGAAGACTGGAGTAATGGAAGATGAAAATTCAGCTTAGTATCACATAAATAAAATATATTTTTTCAGTATATTAAAATGGAAAATTTTTATTTTAAATTGTAATAATATTTCACAAGATTACAGTTTTTTCTGTATTTTTGATCAAATAAATTCAGCCTTGAAACTTCTTTATAAACATTAAGAATCTTACTGATCCCAAACTTTTGAACAGCAGTGTGTGTCTATATATACTGTATATATATATATATATACATTGTCATTGGAAAAGAAATCAGATTTTTTCTCATGCTTGAGGAAATCTTGTACAGCATTCATGAAGCACACATTTTGTTTTATTTATGTGCATGTTATTCTTGCATGAAGACGGCCTTGATCAGAGGAAGAGGAAAGGCAATGTAAACACGTTTAATTGGTTAAGAGAGTCACTGTTGCATAATCTCCGTTGTTGTTCATCAGTACACTACAAATGTGGTTAGGTTAAGGACAAGATTGCAGACTAGATTACAGAAGTATTATCCATGGGTTTTGGGTTTTAATGAAAAGCAGAGTTAAACATGGTTACAGTATCTGTATGGGACAGGCCAGCCTTACTTTGTCTGTTCAGCCTACTTGACTAACCTTGTCATGACGCTTAATTCCCCTTTCTGTGTGAAATCGAGGGTGTAGAGAGGCACACAGCCAAGCGCAGTGAAGCTCAGCAGGTAGTGTTCTACAGAGAAAAATACCAAGAACATAAGCCAACTAGCAAGGGAAGGGAATTTTATATTGGTTTATTCAACCTAAAATGTTAAGCAACTTATCCATACACACGCATATAACACTTTACTTGAGGGACCAGTTCTCACTATTAACTAATTGCTTATTAGCATTATGCGTATTACAAACATATCGATTTACAAAACACATATTAATGCCTTATTCTGCATGACCATATTTTAGAGCCCTTAATTCTACCTCATACCTAAACTTGAAACTTAATAACTACCTTACTATCCACTAATAAGCAGCAAATTAGGAGTTTATTAAGGCAGTTAATATGTAGTTAATAATAGGAATGGAATATATAGATGTAGAATATTCAACCTAAAATGTTAAGCAACTTATCCATACACACGCATATAACACTTTACTTGAGGGACCAGTTCTCACTGTTAACTAATTGCTTATTAGCATTATGCGTATTACAAACATATCGATTTACAAAACACATATTAATGCCTTATTCTGCATGACCATATTTTAGAGCCCTTAATTCTACCTCATACCTAAACTTAAAACTTAATAACTACCTTACTATCCACTAATAAGCAGCAAATTAGGAGTTTATTAAGGCAGTTAATATGTAGTTAATAGTAGGAATGGAATATATAGATGTAGAAGTATAGACCAAAAACAGAAGACAAAATTACATCAGACTATTACAAAAGCATTAATTTTCCTGCAAGTTTTCATAAATTAAAATAAAGCTAAATGAACTCGGTTAAAATGTTCCCATCAGTCTTTAATTATTTAAATAATTTATTACATTGAATTGTTTATTATATTAATGATTATAGTGTGGAAATATTAGTCTTCAAAGTTGAAAACAATTAGAAAGCTAAAATAATTGTTACATTTTTACGATTAATCACGATTAATCGCATTCAAAATAAAAGTTTATGTTTACATACTATATGCTATATATGTCTACTGTGTACAGTATATATAAATATACACACATATGTAGGCCTATATATAAAAAAAATATTTGTATGTATATATATTTATACTTGTATATCCTTTATATTATATATAAATTATATTTTCTTACTATATATATGTATGTGTGTGTATTTATATATACATAAATATACACAGTACACACACATAGTATGTAAACAAACTTTTATTTTGAATGAGATTAATTGCGATTAATCGTTTTGCAGCCCTAATTTTTATACATTTGTGTTATAGCCAGTGCTGGGTGTTAAAAACCTGACTGAGAATCATCATGCAGCATAACGGCGCACATTACCTTGTGTTTCCTCCACTGTTCCATTCCAGTTATTGACCAGCAGTCCTTGTCCTGGTAAAGAGCTGCTACCCAAGACCATTTGATTCAGGAAATGGGCATCATGGGGAACACCAATATGTCTGAATGGTTCCTTTAATGCTGTTTTAATGCAAGTTTGGTTGTGGTAGTGGATCTCATAGCTGACTCCCTGTTTAGAGGAGAGCAAACTCTGAGTCACATTAGCAAGAGTCAGCAACCCGATGCATTTTACAAAATGTATGCTTTGCTATTTATCCCTAAACTGTGGTACTTTACCTCTCTGAAGAGCAGAAGCCTGTCAACAAAGAAGGTCTGGTTGCCTTCCTTTCCAGCTGCAAGAACTCTGACATTCTGTCCGAAGGCATCATAGGAGAATTTCTCAAAAACACGTAAGTGGTGCCCAGGGATGAACTGTGTTGGAGAGAAAGCGAGAGAACACTTTCACATAACTCACAGTTAGCATTTGAATGAGGTAGTTTTGTTTTTGTAGAGATAAGCCAACTAGTAAAGGAAGTAAGAGCAAACTTTATATTGGTACATTCAGGCCAAAATGACAAGTTTCTCTGATGAACTTTCTCTTTTTTCAGACAAAATTGTTTAATATGCTTGTCAAGATGGCCCACTTACCGCAGTCAGTGTCCCCTCAAGCAAAGGTGGAGACTCTGGAAGTCAAGAGTGAGTGAAAAGGAGCAAACAAGCATAAATACATTTTTCATTCTTTCAACTGCTAAAGCTCTATAAAGTTTACTACAATGTGTAGGCAAAAGACAACAGGTCTTACTGCAGGGTTCAGGCTTCTGTGCACAGCTGCTGAGAATCAGGCTCAGGCAAACTGGGATCAGAAACAGGATCTTCATTGTTATTGTGGAGTGCTGGCAAACAGGAGCCAAAGCAACTAGCAGCAGTGTTTCCAAGTCCGGCCCTTCTTATATCGTCAGTTCCGGATCACCACTCCATGTTTTCAGTCTCACTGGGCCTTCTGAGTGTCTGGCCAGTGCTTCAGTCCAATAGGAGTCTTAAAGGTGGCAAAACAACTTAACTGTATGTAATACTTGGAATATCAATCCTAATGTGAGTGCAAAATAGAATGAAAATTCAATATTTTTGAAGTTCCAATAATAGGAAATACTGTCAGTTGTCTCTGGAGATGATGGGTGACAGGTAAAACCTGAACTGGAGTACAACTCACCTTAGTCACATGATGAAGACTCAGCATATTATGATCTCAGATTTGCTTGCCACAGGTCAATGTTCAAGTGCAGGTGCTAGTCATATAATAATTTACTGAGAAAAACAAGATCATCTGATGATATTGAAAACTAAAATAAATTGTTGTTGCACTCAGCAAAAACTGACACAATCTGATGATTATAACTTTCCAAAAAGGATATATCTGCTAAGAAAAACATTCTAAATGATCCTAAGCAGATTTGCTTTTCTCTCTGCCTGGCACAGGCTGCTGGCTTGCTGGTTTTGGTTTTGGGCTAAACCCAAACCCAGCTAAGACCAGCAAATCATCTTATAATTATTTTAATCTTTTTTTTTTTTTTTTTTCCAGCAGGAAACTTGTGTTAACAGCTCTTATTATATGGCTTTCTAAAAGACTTGATTCTGATTGGTCAATCACAGAAACCAGCCATTTGATGTTTTCTAAAATTCACGGCTGTACCAAGAAAATTAAAGTAGCAAAGAAAACAAAAAAAGCAAAACTTCATACATCTTAATGTAACTTAAATACCTGTGCCATTCCACTGCCAATGTAAATAACATTCTGACTGCTGTCCATCTGAAGTTTACTGGGGTAAGTAAGGGTGAATCAAGCCTCAGCATGTTGAACACATTTTAGTGACTGCACAAGGCCACATCAAAGAAAACATTTAAGGGTTAAGTACTTCATTTATAGAGTTCTCATGTTCTCATGCACTTACCTTTCCCTTTGACATACAGATGTATACAGTCTGGATTACTGTTTTGATTACTTTTTTACTGCAGTCAAAGTACGACAAACAGTTCATCTGTCAGGAGATCCATGCTACTCATATGACATTCGATGTGGCTTCTTTGATCGCAGAAGCTGTAGAAGGTTACTTATTGTTGGGTTCAAGAATAAACACATAGTAAGTTGAACATAATTTAGTGTGATATTTTATTTCATTCAATCTGCTGCATTAAATGGCCTGTAATTACAGTTTATCTGAATTCTTGGCAGGATCAAAGCATTATATTCAGGGTTTTGAGACTGGAGTCACCAAACTGGTGATTTATTTCACATACCGTTTTATTATCGTAGACCTTTGAAGTTGCAATAAATGCTGTTGACCTCTCAGTGCACTATAGTGCACTCACTAGTGAGTGAGATCATTGGCAGAGTGTCCACTAAAGATCATTAGTTAGATCTGGACTTTTCCTCTTCTTGCTCATTCAAACTCTGTTATAGCCCCTGTATTGTTGTTATTAAAAATGTTGATTAAAAAAATAAAAGCAGACAAGGAGGGTTCAAGAAATCTGAAGTTTTGTTTTGTTGTTTTTTTTGTTAAAGGGCAAGTTCACCCATTTTCAACTATTTTTCAACCTTTGTATTGTTTCAATGTCTGTATATAAATAAATGAGCAATGTGTATTATTTTTTTCTTTGTTACCTGCACCAAGACTTATGACAGCTCCGAACTACAGATTGTTCTTCTGCATTTTTGTATCCCCATGGATAGTGTAATTGAGCCCAGTGCAGTATGGGTGTCGAAGTTTTCCAACCTTTTTTTTTTTTTTTTTTATCACTGCCCTTTTTCTATAGTCTTATAGCACCGATTTCAAAAGAAAACAAATGCGTTTCTACTGCATGGATAGCCAATTTTGATTAAAACCCCATCTTGAATTGTCAGTGAATTATCCCTGTAAAGCCTGTTATTAAAGGGTTAGTTCAACCAAAACTGAAAATTCCAGCATGACTTTATTTCTTTTGTGGAACATAAAAGATGATATGACTGAAAAATGTCTTTTTTATCTCCATACATTTAAAATCAATGGTCAATGGTCGAAACTCTTTGGTTACCAACATTCTTCAAAATATATTCTTTTGTGTTCCAGAGAAGATAGAAAATCATATAGGGTTGGAACCACATGAGGTAAAAAGAATATATTTTCATTTTTAGGTGAACTGTCCCTTTAAAAGAGTTCTTGAAATGTAAAATGCAGTAAAACTGTCTAAATGGTTCCTTTGAGGTGGGACTCCTTTACAAGGAGGAGGACTGTAATTCCAGTGCATGGAATGTGCAAAACTCAGCTCCAAGTAAATGACAAAGAGATCTGTAATACCTGGATGAAGCTGTCTGCATTCTTCTCAATTGTAACTCTGTCATGACAACTTTCTGAGAGTTTTAGCATGGTAATATACATGGCAATGTTAACGTGTTTGGTCTTGGTGGAATAGATTTGCTATGCAGAGCAAGTACAGAGACTTGCTACTGCCAATAAATCCACAGACATTCTCTTGTGAGCATGTAAGAAATACTGCTGCTGCACATATAGCATAAAAGCAGAGCCGATCCTCCCTATACGCAAATTACGCAAGCTGCGTAGGGCCCCGAAACACCAGGGGGCCCCCTTGCGCTCAAAGATGATTTAATTTTAGTTTCTCGTTTTTGAATTTGGCCAGCGGTTATGAAAACATGAATGATCCTTTCTTTTAATGCGGTGCGCTGTTGCCCTTTCTACGTAAAAATCAGTCAAATCATGTAATGTGAATGTTATACAGTCTTGCTTGAGACTAAAAAAACGAGTTGAAAGCGTACCGAGCCGCGGAAGAGACACTGTTTCTCAAGCGCATTCCATGAGCGCGATTCGAGATGGAGTGAAACACGGACAAATGCGTTTCATTCATTCGTTCATAACAACTCATTGCCAACCACCCCCCCCTGCCCCACTGCTGACACAGTTTTGCGTAGGGCCCCTAGAAGTCTAGGATCGGCACTGCATATAAGAAATAATCATTGGCTGTTGATGCGAAAGAAACCAATCAGCTGTGCCATGTGAATAATAATTGAGTTAGATCCTATCGGCCTGCGCCATCTAGAGTTTCATGACAGAACTTTGTATTTCATTTTAATTGTTAACATTATTTTTTGAATTTATTTGTAATTATTGATTATTAAAGTGATATTTATTTATTTATTTTTCGCCATTTACGTATATGCTGCTGTCAAAAATTATTTTAACTGAATACACAACTACTATTTAATTGGCTGACAGTGAAAAAAGTGCACCACAAAATATAGTTATGGCATCACCCAGCAGGTAAAAAGTGTTTTACAGATATTTACATATCACTTCCAGTCACTTCCATGCCCCTTCCTGGTGTCCTCCACAGAAATTCTAATGAGTTTAAGTGAGTTTCAGGAGGTTTTGTTTTTTCTGACCAATGGGAGTTTTCAGGGAATCACCTGATATTTGAGGTTGGTGCCACTAGTGATGCAAAAATGACACACTTCACCTGCAAATAACCTAGCATGTTCAGTATGCGGGATGATCTAGATAACAGTTGTGTTGCATTTGGCTTGGCCACCAGGCTTTTTTCTCATGTATTGAAATAACCTGTTCATTGAGTGATTGATGTGTGCATTGCTTCATCACAGAGACACATGTGAACCATCAGATGCTGCACATCCCATTTTCACATGCACCCTCCGCCACACTCCATCAGAGATCATTATGTTCTGCCACGAATCAATGGAACACGATGGAGAACAGTTGAAGCAAAATGTTGTTGAAGCATATCGTCTGAAGCTCAGGCTGAAGATCCTGAAGATCCTGAAGATCAGCAGAAGAGATCATGCCTCACAACTTGTACTACACAGAAAAAAAGTACTTTCATATGCAGCATCTGTGTTGTGTTTGGAGTGTAGACTCCATTCAGCCTTTGTGTCATGATGAAGAGCAGCACAGGCAATTAAACATGTAGAGATAGTAAACCACACCTCACATGTTGTTGTTCACTAATGACGATTAGGGTTTTTTGAGTGGAAACATGCATCATCCTGTCAAGTTTTCTTTGCCTTGCAATCAGAGAGTGTGATTATGACAGTTCACGTGTGGGAAAGTGTACAGTGTGTAATTAACACGCACATCTTGAAGTTGGTGGGAAAGCGGTGTTTTTAAACCACTGGAAGTTTCCAGCTGTCTGAGCAGAAGATTGATCTCAGAGACACACCTGCTTCTCAGGATCGGATGGTCTTAGAAGACAAGTTAATGACTAATAAGACTGTCCATAATAAAGAAAGGGAAAAGCTTTTAAAACACGTCTACAAGTTCTTAGAAATGTACTCGTTGTATTCATGTTGGCTTTAGTATGGTTTTGAAAAACCATTTTCTAATAAAGTTTCAACTTAATGACTCTAAAAATATCATGTGGTGAATATTGTGTACACATCTCAATCATTATTTTAAAAAATGAATACAAAAAGTTTCTTTATATGAACTACATGACATTTTACAACCTGAAACTTACCTGGCCTTGTCATAAAAGTCAATGTATCTGGTATATTTTGCATTAAAATATTTTTTTCTAAAATGATATAATACAGTTTTATTTTGAGTTTTTTTTTGTAATATATTACATTTTTATACAATATATTTTTGTAATATATCCAGACACACCCGGATCCTAGTGTCCCCAAGAGAACCAACCATCTCAGTGTCAGCCAACAGGAGTGGACAGGAGGACAGAATGTGTGTGGTCTTTGCTTTAAACTTTGCGAGAGACGCCTAACTCTTCACATGCACAGAGGTGTGTCTTGTTATTATTCTGAGCTCAGGTTAGAAAGAAGTTGGCAAGTCCGGTTCACAGATTTAGTTGACCTCAGTCTGTTTTGGAGGCATCATGTCTGTGCATGTTACAACATTAACGTTTAGATACCTTGTCAGATGATGGAGTATTTATTTTCTTGTAGACTTTTTCCTCATTTTATGTAATTGGATGTTATCTTCATGTCTTTTTTCATGTCAAGTCTAGTCACGCTAACTTTGTGTTTCCAGTTCTGGATCGATAGTATCAAGTTGTCAGGTTGTGAAAGCCTTTTCTAACTCATGGAAATATTTACACATCTACATAGTAGTGATGCAAATGGCTTTAGAGGGCTTCTGGGCACTGGTCAGCCAGGTTGGCTATGCTGGGAGACCAGTGGAGTACACTTTTAAGTATGTGTTCTATTTGTTTAAAGCATGACAAAAGCTTATTAAAACAATGATTCAAAATGTACTTTAAAAACAGAGACAGAGTTGACGGTAGCCATTGACTTCCATAGTATGGAAAAAAATACAATGGAAGTCAATGGCTACCATCTACTGTTTGGTTACTCACATTCTTCTGTGTTCAACAGAAGAAAGAAACTCATACGGGTTTGGAACAACATTAGGGTGAGTAAATGATGACAGAATTAATGTTTTGGGGTGAACCGAAAGTGTTTTTTTTAAATATGCTTTTAAAATTTGAAGTACACTACAAGTGTACATTCAAAATATTAAGTGCACTTCTTTTTCACAAAGGCAGCTAGTCCAGCAAACCACCTTAAAGTGGATTAAGCTGTTATTTATGTTACTAGCAGATTGATCATGAATGTTTGTATATGTACATTTAACAAAGCACTTTAGCTCAAAATGACATAAAAAGTTTGACTGTTTTGATTATGTTGTTTGATTTCATTTTAGATTTAATTTGATTTCACAGTCTCTTGCAACCTGACATATATTCTGCTAAACTACAATGACATGGTAGTGTTGATTCAGTTCGTCTTGTTATAAAGTCATAAATGAAATCTAAACATATTCCTTAACTCTACATCGCCAGGCGTATTGTGAAGTAAATTTGCCAGTTAATCTGAAATGTTTTGGTGCTGTATCTGAAATTAATGAGATCATGCTTTGGTTATCCAGCATTTGGCAATCAGTAGATGGGAACAGACAATGATGCCAAATCATCTGGGAAATGATTAGCACATTTTGAAGGTGAAGCAACATTTGGAAAGTTTGAGACCCAAACGCCTTTCAAATCAGGTTATCATCTGGAGACTAATATTCCCTTTTCCACACCTTAATCTTAAAATCAGAGCTCACCAGAGAGGAGAAAACCACAATGGTGCCGTTCCAAACATGCACAGGCTGTTCTTCCACTCCTTTGAATGATTAGACATCATATCAAACTTCCCTTGTAGTGGAGGAACCACATCACTCCCTTAAATAAAACTCAGAGGCAATCCGTTTATCATTATGATTTATACCTTTTTCCCTGATGTAAACGAATAAAGAATGTTGCTCATGCCAACAACGGTCTATTTCAATGATTCACTGTCCATTCAGGTAGTGAGAGACGTTCCCAAGGACATACAACTAGATTTTCAGTGTTGCTGCTTCCATGACGGAGGAAAGACAGACATGTACAAAATGTGATAACTGCCTTTGGCTCTAGAAACAAGGTGATATATTTCCTGCAGTCAATATACATCATTCTGTTTTTCCAATGTTCACCTATCCAGAATGCACTAAAACCAAAGACTCTCATGACAATTCATATAATATTTGCTACACTGGTGGCAATAAGAGTACGTTTTTGTATGATCTGCTCACACCCCGCTGAAGATTTGGTTTTGCAAACCAATACATTTTCATTCAGACTGTATGAGTTTATGAAATTGCCAACTCATATACTCATGAATTCTTATGATATCAGGTTCTACATCAACTAAAACGCCAGCCTGAGCACTTTCGCCAAACGTAGGAGACCAGCAACCACCTTAAAAGGCCTGTTCACACCAAAACAAATGTTTTTCAAAAGAAATACTTTTATCCTCATACGATCAGATCAATCCTAAAAAAGCGGCATTATGTTGTAGGTTTAACATGTTGTTGTTTTATGTAACAGCACCAGCTCTGGGCATGTAGCTAAAAGCAAAAAAAAAAAAAACTTACTGGTTGGCCAGTCTTTGCAATACAATGGAAAAGAGTTTTAACCCTTCACCATAAAAAATAGATGTTGCTTTAATGTCATGCAAACGTTCGAATTAGATGCACTAATAAAAATTAAAATGATCATACAACATTTTCCTGACAAAGAATTGTGTGTGAGGCCTTTATGCTGGTTTAAGCTGTTTTTTTTTAAGCAGGGTCACCACAAATGCTCAGAAACTACAGACATCGGGTGCCAAATTAATCTGAATTGTGCAAAAGTCCCCTGCAAGTTATCTGTAACATATCACTTTCTTGATACCTGCCAAATACTGGATGCAGTGAGCTTTTAAATTCAGCTCTTCGCATTAGAAAAAACTAGGTGAACTCTAGATCAGTTTTTTACACTATAGTCTCAAGACATTAGCACTTTTATGAATAGCTGAAGTAACTGAGTTTAGAAAAATAAGGTCTTTCAGATGTTGTTTAAGGCTACTCAATACTATACTGCTTTCATAACTACAGCAGGGATCTCCACATATATGACGGTTAGCGATAACATACTCAGCCAGTTTTACTGTATTTGCCCTGTAGAATCAGGCAAGTAATTACCTCTCAAAGTTGTAAGCGTGAAACTTAAAACAGGTAGGCCGCAGTCCACCTACTATTAAGTTACCATGGAATGGCGTGTTCAAGTTTACTTGGTAGCTCCTCAACAAAATAGTGAGGCATATGTTTCATGTTTAGGCATGTCAGGATTGACCAAAGAGTGCAGAAACACATAAAACTGAGAGCTGATCAGGGTCAAGGAGTGGAAAGCAAAGTGTTGGCGATGATGGGCCCCAGATGAATGTCTTGGAAATGTCTCACAAGACAGAAAGATTCACCTCTTCGACAGTGAAACTCAGATGTGTGCAGCTGGAGGTACAAGCTGTTGTGAGAGAACCATTCTGACCTTGTTCCTCAGCCTCCTCCATCTGTCCGTGCCGTAATAATGTCACACACACAAGGTTATAATAATCCGTAAAGCACACGTTGTTTCGCCCCGAAAAGTGAGCCACAGACATGGGCAATCATTAGCTAAGGTTAACACACATAAAATTTATCCTCAAGCGGACTTTGCTTCCTCTAGCCCGTATTAAAAAAGCCCACAAAGCTGTAACTTTACCTATAAATGCTAAAAGTGACTGCATGGCTTTATCCGCCATATTTTTTCAACTTCACTTTTCTGTGAATATGCGAGACTTCCGATTCATCAGCTGCTCAGGTAAACAACAAGAATAACAAAGTGCAATAAACGGTTAAAGTATTTGCTCAACAAACCAGTCTACCATTACTAAGTTAATAAAATAATATATCAAACATCAGTGTGCAACTCACTGTTTTATAAAGATAACGTACCTGAAAGAAGCTGACTGACACCGGAAGCCTCACACATTCAAGGTTAAAATAGCCGCGCCCGCTTAACGTTAAAAATGAGGCGATTAATCGATGTGTAACAGCTCAAGTAATTTACATAGCCTCCGAAATCACACTTTTGTGCTAGCACTAAACGTCTACATGAGCACGTGTACATTCTATGTAAATTACGATTTTTAAAAAAACCTGTATAAAGCTTTCATTCCGTTGTTAAAATCAAACATTTAGCCTAAATAGTATTTAGATAGTAGCCTACATAAATAGTAAATAGTATTTGTCAAAATGGGTAATATGTATTTTACCCATTTAAAAAAAAAAAAACCAAAAAAATTGAAAGCAGAAAATTATCTGGGTGCACATAGCCCGTCTAATAAACTCACAAAAATCACAAAGAATGAGTCGCTTCCCAGCATTTTTGGTTCTGTGTCTGTTGGAAAAGACTTTTTACCATGGGTTTGTTCATTGAGCTGTAAAAATCTATAGCTACACAGACGAGACAACAGGTCAGATATGGGCATGTGTCAAAATGATACCAAGAAAGATTTATCATCTGCTGCTTGTACCATGCACCCATCTAACCTTGACCACAAGGACATGCAGAGGTGAGGTGTTTAGACGTTTCAAGTCTAATAGAAAATACGAAATAGAAATAAACTGGCAGGACATAACCGTTGAGTAGCGATATCACATTTAAACGAACTAGAGCACTGTCTTTTTTGGCATTTCTCAAACATACAAATAAGACACAAAATGTAAGGAAGAAAGGTAGGGGATCAAAATAATTTCTGCCCAAACTTCAAACAAAACATCTCTTCATTTAAAAAAATGGAGTGCTGTCCATTGTGCTGTCATAACACAGCATTACACCCCTTTTATCAGGACTTGTACATTGTTTTTTCACCAAAATAATCACAACTCATCTCTTTTTTTATAGAAGTGCATGAAAACATATTTATCACGTAGTTCTAATCTTCCTCCGTTATTTGGTGTTGATTTTCTGTGCCAAAACCAATTGACTTCACCTCCCTCAACATATTATTCTTTACATCTTTACAACAAGGAGGCAAGCTGATGCTGACTGTGGATGCTCTTTGTAGAAGGGAAGAGTTAAAACAACTGATTTTAGTACACTTCATCTCAGACTTCTCCATACTGACTGTTTCTTAATGTAGGAGTATTTTCATCCAAACAGACTCAGTCAGTGCAGCTGTTTCTGGTTTGGTTTGGGCCCAGTGAGTGCTTCAAGATGGACATGGAGTCACATATGAAAAAGAATGATAAACTGATGATATAGCATTCGATATAAAATTATAATAATAATAATGACCTGCACTATTTGGTGTCTTAGATTAACTGCGAATATATTACATTATTATGAAATATGTGGACCTAATGAAAAACACTGACTTAATGTTAAACAACAACAGGAAACAAGTAGTCTCCACATTACACACAAAAAAATGAAATGCATTGGAACACAAGTAGAGTATAAAGTTTGCATATTTTGGTATTTTAATGACCCCTAATCATTTTCACAGCTATTTGTCTTGTCATTTGAGACTGTGTTTTTGTGTGTATGTGATTGCGTGTTCGGCACAGGAACTTTTCAGGACCGTTCACACAGGACACATTCGAACATTAAAATCCGCTAAATCCTGCACAGAACTGAAAAGAGTATCATAACCCAACCCATGAATTGTTGTTAAATATAAACATGCTCATCACACCCTCATATTCATTTGATTGGTCTGTTATTTTTCTATTTTTCACTGATACTCATCCACTCTTCTGCATGCCAGAGTTGAACTTGACATGGCGTCTGAAAATGTGACATTCATGGCACAAACAAAATTAAAAAAAAAATGTGCACTTATGCTGCAATAATATATTTTAAATGTATTGTATATATACATATATCTGTGTACTGTATGTATGTGAAAAATGCTATTTGTTTCTTTATACACCATATTCCAAGGGTTGGGCCTTTATGATCACAAGTTGGAAATATCAAATAGGAATATCCCACTTCTGAATGGAATGCATCAAACAAAGCAACAGTTGAAAAACTACACAAACGTGTCCTGTGTGAACGGTCCCTTTACTCTCCCTGTCCCAAAGTACCAGGACCAATTGGTGGAGCGGACACATCCATCAGCCTGATGTCAGTCTCTCTTCAGTCCTGCGCTAGAGGAAGATGTGCAGTGGAGTGAGGTCCTGAGACGCTGTGAGGCCTTCCATCCCTCCCGTCTATCTCTCCACTGGCCGCTCTAACCGGATGGATGTGCTGATAATGAGGGCAATTCGTCTGAGTGATGGGAAAGTGGGTTGAGTGGGAGAGACTATATGTTCTTTATTTCTTTGTTATCTGTCAAAAGCTATTAGCACTGACAGCCCGGCCCATGACCCCCTCACATTTAACCCACAAGCCCCTTTGAAAAGAGAAGGCTTCCGTGTGACAAACCTCAAGGTGCGGTCACATTAGCGAAAATCTGAGGGCAAAAAACTCACCGCTCACACAGGAGTCACTTTCAAACCAAACTGTTTTTTGTTGGTCAGTGCAGCCAACAAACCTCAGCTGAAATTTACATTGAAATTACTGGATTTTGCCAACGAAAATTCGCCGAACAATGGTAAATGTGACCGCACCTTTACCCTGAAGGGATGCAAAGCAAGTCAAGGCGGTGCATCTGTAAGACGACATCAAGTGCCCACAAGCGCAAGTCTACACAACAGCAGCATATTTCTCAGAGCCACAGTCATTTCGAGGCCTCTCGCATTTGGTCGTTCACACTCACACACGCACACTCGTACTTTTTTTTCCCCGAACCCCCGATTGCATTTGCCATCGATTTCCTGTTGGCAAAGCAACATGATCATAAAACATCTCTGTGGATCAAATTCATGTAAACATACACCTTATGTTAGAGTGGTTTATATTGCATGACGGTGGAAAGGGGGGGGATGTCACAGTTCAGATGGGGGTCAGCTCCCAAAAGAACACAACCTGGAAAGGAAAGTAAGGAAAAAAGGCCAAAAAGAGACAACAAAAGAGTAAACGAGTATAAAAAATGAGGCGTCCGTATAAGAAAGGCTACAAAAAACTCCACTGGCCCTCTGGCCCTCAGCATACAGCAAAAGGCACCACAATATTACTCTATTTTTTTTTTAAGTTGTGAAAAAATTGGCACATCTTTTTTATGCTGTAAATCAAAATGTACATATAAATAGAGTTTTCCCTATAAAAAAAGTCTTTGCTGTTAACTAGTAGACAACTTTTGCTAAAATGAAAATAAATATTTCATTTGTTTATAATATCTGTCAGTTATATAAAATAAAAATATTTCTTATAGGTGCATGTCTATAGTAGATCGGTTTTTGTGGATAAGTGGCGGTCTCTCTAGTGGGGTGCATTGTCCAGTTTGGAGCGCGAGTGCGTCAGTCTGGTCTGTGTGTTGGCGCGTGGCCCGTGCCGCCCGCTCTGGGCGTGAGAAGTCTGCGTGTCAGGCACGGGCCTGTAGAGGGTGGCGGGCTCGGTGGCGTTCATGTTCTGCATACTGAGGAAGGGCGTGCTCTCACCTTCCTCCTCCTCCGAGTCACTGTCCGACAGGCAGCTGCGCGAGCCTAAGTCCCGGGAGGGTTGGTAGCCGCGTGGCGCCACGTGGCCGTTGAGTCTGGACCTGTGCCAACTCCGACTGCTTCTCTTTGGTTGCTCCATCGAGGAGAGGTACTCCTGGGTGCTCTCGTACTCTTCCTCCTGAGTCAGCCGGTAGGGGCTGGATGGAAGGCTGCCGGTGCTGTCTCGCAGGTAGCTGCCGTGCTGCTGCTGCCAGTAGGGCTCGTGGCCCCGGGCCTCGTGCAGGGGCACCTGGTAGCGCCGCAGCAGCGGCTGGTCCTCCTCTGGCGGGTAGGGGGCGTGGGCGGCGGGGGGCAGAGACATGGCGTGGCTAGCGTTGGGAGACGTGATCTGGAAGGTAGGTACCTGCGGGGGCAGTGAGTAATGGAAGTCCACGGGAGACAGGCGAGCTGGAGTGGTCAGTGCCGACACGTACCTGTGCCAAGAGAAGGGCAGGGAGAGAGAGACAGCAGAGAGAGGAAGAAGAGCGAGCAAGAGCGGGAGAGAAGAAGGTTGTGTGGAACAGATACGCACGTCAGTCAAACGTCTCAAGTACACGTACTGTAAAAGCGAAGGGACCCACCACCGAAAAAGAAGTTGCATTCAGGGGTTCTCAAACTTTTCGGGTCACCCACATAACAGAATGAAACCATTCACTTTAGGATCTCACAAGTGGCAAATCATGGAGACATGGATTTGCATGGAGATCACTATCCATCAAGGTTGGATCGATAATTGGTCTTTGTTCCGAAATGTAATTAATAATAAAAACACACTACCATTCAACATTTTGGGGTCTGTATGACTATATTTTATTGTTTTTAAATTTTATTTGAAAGTCTCTCATGCTCACCAAGTCAGCATTTATTTGATCAAAAATAGAGTAAATCTTTAACATTGTATAATTGCAATTTGAGATAACTATTTACTATTTAAATATTTTTCTAAAATGTAATTTATTCCTGTGATGGCAAAGCTGATTTTTCAGGAGCAATTGTTTCATTCACAAGTTTCACATGATCCTTCAGAAATCATTCTAATATGCTGATTTGCTGCTCAAGAAACATTTCTTCTTATTATCAATGTTGAAAACAGTTCTAATGTTAATTTTTTTTTTTTAACAAAACCAGCATTTGTTTGCAATAGAATTTTTTTGAAACAATTTAAAAGTCTGTACTTACACTTTTGTTCAATATAATGCATCTTTGTTGAATTAAAATATGAATTTCTTTTTGTTATGGTAATGGTAATATACAGAATATATTATACATTTTGAAAAAGATATAAAATAAAATAAAGTAATATTTCATTGACTAATAAACTTGCTCAAAAAACAAAAAACAACAACAACAAAAAACAATACAATACAGTATTTCTTGTGCTTCTGACCACACATGGGTGACCTCAAGCTTGAGAACCTCTTCCTCAAGTACCCCCATTCATGGAGAACCTGGAATTTTAGGCCTGGAAAAGTCAAGAAAATCATTTTTAAAAATGTTTTTCCTAGTTATACTCAACTTGCTCTGTGAGTGCAACCTCTCTACTGCATAATGGATAATTAATGAATATCCACTGGTCTAAAGGTGTGGGATCCCTGTTCTGTGTCTGCTGCCCATATGCGGTGTTCCTGCCTTGTACTTTTGCAGTACTGTATCAATTTGCGCCCACCTTGCTATGGTACTAGAAAAAGGATAGTATGCGCACTAAGACATGGCGGCTGAAAGCTCAATAGCAAACGACAGCAGATGTACACACTACAGGAACAAATGAGGCCACGTCAAACCTCCCAGTCTTGGCTTAGCATTGTTACTGCAGCATGCCACCAGATGGATGACAACGCTTGCCTTACGAGTTCCCTTTCATTAGCGTAAATCATGCTACACTTAATCATGTACGCGGGTAATTTTCCTTGATGCCTTTGACAGAAAAAAAAACCCCCTCCTTATCTGCGCCTGTTCCTTTGACCTGTGCTGTGTGAGTTAAAGTGAGCGTGCCCTGAGAGAGGAGGCCACAGTCAAACTGGAGCAGATAAATTAACACTGGCTGCTCTGTCACAGATTTGCAGAGCCTGAGGGCAGATAGCCGTACGCACAACAGCTCAGTCAGCTGCAGAGCAGGAGAGAAGGTAGAGAGGGAACTACTGCAGAGCAGAACACCAGAGACCTGTTTCACCCCTGAGATAACGTGTTGTTCGGCTCTTGTTGACTTAATGAACCCCTCACGGTATAAATTCTCCTGTTTTGGCCCCTGCATGGTGGCGTGGGCGTTTCGCAGGCGAGCGATAACTGTAAATACAGCTGGCCATGGGCTAGAATCTCTCTGCCTTGATACAAATACTGCGTATCTGGAGCAGCAAAGCTTTGCTCGACCCCGACTCCCTCTCTGACACTCTCAGCTGGGCCAGAGCATCTGCACGATTTGCGCAATGAGTTTTACTGTTATATTCTTCACAGTATGCAGTGTGCAATTTATACAATGACTTTTGAGGGGTCAGCTTTCTTATTTCTTATGCTGATTTATCAGTTTTATCAATGATATTATTATAATACTGTAAACTAATTTTATTAAGTTGCATGGGCTGTTAAATTGTCTTTGGAGTTCAGGTTTGGAGTTCACCCCCAACCCTCCCTGTAATGGTACGTGCTGTGAATATTTGCTATTGAATCTTTCACGCCACCCATGCCAGTCCCCAGGGGTAAAGGAGACTGTGCAGTGAAACGCAGAGGAGTCTTACTGCACACACTAAAATAGTTCTCAGTGCCATGGCTGCAGAGAGGGGGCGCTCCTGCGCACCTGTCGCTATGCGGAGAGTCCCCAAGCGAGTCGAAAGAGTCGCCGTACTGCAGGGCCGGCCGGTGGGGCTCAGTAAAGCCACAGTGTGCGGCACGCCTGGCCCGTGCCTCCATGCACGCAGGACTGTTGCATTTACTGGTCCCCACTGAGGACGACATCATGCCGGAAGGACAGTCGGAAAGGACGCTGTCTGTTCGCTCCAGACTCCACGTTCTCCCTTCATGTCTGAGAAAGACAGAAAGAAAGAAAGAGAATGGAAGAAAAGGGAAGGAAAGAAAGCAGGATAGAAAAAGTGCACAAGATGCTTAACCCAGTGGTTCTCAAAGTGTAGGGGGACGGGAGCTTCCCAGGTTCTTAGATTTCTTTCATTTCCTTTGGCTTCACAAGACTATGATTTCACAAGAATATAGAGCATGCAGAGTCATGTGGACTACTTTTATGGTACTTTTATGTGATTTTTGAAACTGGACAGTTGGTCATAATCCTCTCATGTCTCATCCATCTCTGTTTGTGTTCCACAGATAAAAAATACGGATTTATACCGACATGAGGCCAGTGTTATTTTAGTGCTATTTATAAACTATAATAATTTTTATTTTTATCATTTTAATTACACTTATAGGGCCAGATTTACTAACAGCTTGCGCCAACGCAAACCGTCTTTTGGCGTTAAAATAGTACTGTCAGGATTTACTAAAGACGCGCAGTGAAGAATTAGCG
>NW_015536521.1:345404-371556 GCF_001515605.1 Sinocyclocheilus anshuiensis | reverse complement strand
GCGGGTAGGGGGCGTCGGCGGCGGGGGGCAGAGACATGGCGTGGCTAGCGTTGGGAGACGTGATCTGGAAGGTAGGTACCTGCGGGGGCAGTGAGTAATGGAAGTCCACGGGAGACAGGCGAGCTGGAGTGGTCAGTGCCGACACGTACCTGTGCCAAGAGAAGGGCAGGGAGAGAGAGACAGCAGAGAGAGGAAGAAGAGCGAGCAAGAGCGGGAGAGAAGAAGGTTGTGTGGAACAGATACGCACGTCAGTCAAACGTCTCAAGTACACGTACTGTAAAAGCGAAGGGACCCACCACCGAAAAAGAAGTTGCATTCAGGGGTTCTCAAACTTTTCGGGTCACCCACATAACAGAATGAAACCATTCACTTTAGGATCTCACAAGTGGCAAATCATGGAGACATGGATTTGCATGGAGATCACTATCCATCAAGGTTGGATCGATAATTGGTCTTTGTTCCGAAATGTAATTAATAATAAAAACACACTACCATTCAACATTTTGGGGTCTGTATGACTATATTTTATTGTTTTTAAATTTTATTTGAAAGTCTCTCATGCTCACCAAGTCAGCATTTATTTGATCAAAAATAGAGTAAATCTTTAACATTGTATAATTGCAATTTGAGATAACTATTTACTATTTAAATATTTTTCTAAAATGTAATTTATTCCTGTGATGGCAAAGCTGATTTTTCAGGAGCAATTGTTTCATTCACAAGTTTCACATGATCCTTCAGAAATCATTCTAATATGCTGATTTGCTGCTCAAGAAACATTTCTTCTTATTATCAATGTTGAAAACAGTTCTAATGTTAATTTTTTTTTTTTAACAAAACCAGCATTTGTTTGCAATAGAATTTTTTTGAAACAATTTAAAAGTCTGTACTTACACTTTTGTTCAATATAATGCATCTTTGTTGAATTAAAATATGAATTTCTTTTTGTTATGGTAATGGTAATATACAGAATATATTATACATTTTGAAAAAGATATAAAATAAAATAAAGTAATATTTCATTGACTAATAAACTTGCTCAAAAAACAAAAAACAACAACAACAAAAAACAATACAATACAGTATTTCTTGTGCTTCTGACCACACATGGGTGACCTCAAGCTTGAGAACCTCTTCCTCAAGTACCCCCATTCATGGAGAACCTGGAATTTTAGGCCTGGAAAAGTCAAGAAAATCATTTTTAAAAATGTTTTTCCTAGTTATACTCAACTTGCTCTGTGAGTGCAACCTCTCTACTGCATAATGGATAATTAATGAATATCCACTGGTCTAAAGGTGTGGGATCCCTGTTCTGTGTCTGCTGCCCATATGCGGTGTTCCTGCCTTGTACTTTTGCAGTACTGTATCAATTTGCGCCCACCTTGCTATGGTACTAGAAAAAGGATAGTATGCGCACTAAGACATGGCGGCTGAAAGCTCAATAGCAAACGACAGCAGATGTACACACTACAGGAACAAATGAGGCCACGTCAAACCTCCCAGTCTTGGCTTAGCATTGTTACTGCAGCATGCCACCAGATGGATGACAACGCTTGCCTTACGAGTTCCCTTTCATTAGCGTAAATCATGCTACACTTAATCATGTACGCGGGTAATTTTCCTTGATGCCTTTGACAGAAAAAAAAACCCCCTCCTTATCTGCGCCTGTTCCTTTGACCTGTGCTGTGTGAGTTAAAGTGAGCGTGCCCTGAGAGAGGAGGCCACAGTCAAACTGGAGCAGATAAATTAACACTGGCTGCTCTGTCACAGATTTGCAGAGCCTGAGGGCAGATAGCCGTACGCACAACAGCTCAGTCAGCTGCAGAGCAGGAGAGAAGGTAGAGAGGGAACTACTGCAGAGCAGAACACCAGAGACCTGTTTCACCCCTGAGATAACGTGTTGTTCGGCTCTTGTTGACTTAATGAACCCCTCACGGTATAAATTCTCCTGTTTTGGCCCCTGCATGGTGGCGTGGGCGTTTCGCAGGCGAGCGATAACTGTAAATACAGCTGGCCATGGGCTAGAATCTCTCTGCCTTGATACAAATACTGCGTATCTGGAGCAGCAAAGCTTTGCTCGACCCCGACTCCCTCTCTGACACTCTCAGCTGGGCCAGAGCATCTGCACGATTTGCGCAATGAGTTTTACTGTTATATTCTTCACAGTATGCAGTGTGCAATTTATACAATGACTTTTGAGGGGTCAGCTTTCTTATTTCTTATGCTGATTTATCAGTTTTATCAATGATATTATTATAATACTGTAAACTAATTTTATTAAGTTGCATGGGCTGTTAAATTGTCTTTGGAGTTCAGGTTTGGAGTTCACCCCCAACCCTCCCTGTAATGGTACGTGCTGTGAATATTTGCTATTGAATCTTTCACGCCACCCATGCCAGTCCCCAGGGGTAAAGGAGACTGTGCAGTGAAACGCAGAGGAGTCTTACTGCACACACTAAAATAGTTCTCAGTGCCATGGCTGCAGAGAGGGGGCGCTCCTGCGCACCTGTCGCTATGCGGAGAGTCCCCAAGCGAGTCGAAAGAGTCGCCGTACTGCAGGGCCGGCCGGTGGGGCTCAGTAAAGCCACAGTGTGCGGCACGCCTGGCCCGTGCCTCCATGCACGCAGGACTGTTGCATTTACTGGTCCCCACTGAGGACGACATCATGCCGGAAGGACAGTCGGAAAGGACGCTGTCTGTTCGCTCCAGACTCCACGTTCTCCCTTCATGTCTGAGAAAGACAGAAAGAAAGAAAGAGAATGGAAGAAAAGGGAAGGAAAGAAAGCAGGATAGAAAAAGTGCACAAGATGCTTAACCCAGTGGTTCTCAAAGTGTAGGGGGACGGGAGCTTCCCAGGTTCTTAGATTTCTTTCATTTCCTTTGGCTTCACAAGAGTATGATTTCACAAGAAGATAGAGCATATGGAGTCATATCAACTACTTTTATGTGATTTTTGAAACTGGACAGTTGGTCACAATCCTCTCATGTCTCATCCATCTCAGTTTGTGTTCCACAGATAATTGTATCACGATGAGGCCAGTGTTATTTTAGTACTATTTATAAACTATAATATTTTAATTGCATTTTAATTTTAATTACATTTTTTGTTATTGTTTTGTACTTGTGTCATTCTTTTTTAAATATTAAGTCTTCATTTATTTTTAGTTAAAATAAAATTTACATTTAGTTAAAAGTTTTTAGTTAATTTTTATTTCATTTTTGGTTTTTGAGTAAACACCTTTAGTACTTCTTTTAGTAACTTTAATTTCAGTCAATTGTCAAGGCAATATTTCTATTTTTTCAGTGGTTTAAGTTTTCTTCTAATATTTATATTTAATTTCAACTTTATTTCAATTAACAAAAGTTATTTTTTAAACCATTTTAGTTCTTAGAAGCGATAAAAACGCTGCATGAGGGTAAATAAATTATGGCAAAAGTTTGATTTCTGGGTTAACTATTCATTAGATTTATCTTTTAATTGTATTATTTATATCGATTTTTTATATTTTATACACAAACTTAATTATAATGTAGGTCCACTGACAAGAAAATTTTTTTTTAAACATAAAGGCAATTCATTATTCGCAACAGTGAAAACTATCAAAATTTAGTAGTGCTTCTTTTTTTTTTTTTTTTTAAACTGACAGATGAAAAAATAAATTTCCATAAAACCATAACTTGACAAAACAACAGAGGCCAAGAATGCTGCACTGGTCTCTTCACACAATCACCGGTGCTCTTTGGATATTTGGAAGTGAATCTCAAACTGAGAAGATGAAATACTCCAAGGCACTCGTATAGTAAAATAAAAAGCCTTTCATTTACTGGGCTAAGTCATTAAAACAGTTAAAAGTGTAGATCTACGCGTTTCCATAACTTCACTGCTAATTTGCCGTATGACAAATCACAATCTGTCAAAAACTTCCCCATTATTCAACAAATACTACACATGCTAACAAAATTGGCCAACAATGCGGTTGTTTGATTATAGTGGAAGTGTTAAGGGTGTACAAAGTTTGCTCCTGTTACAAAGTAGACAGAACAAACTGAGAACCACTGGTTTAACCCATATGTGTGTAAGAATCCGTTTGAGTGAAAAGCGTGAAGCCGGAGGCCTGCGAGGTGATCATGGTGTATAACCTCTGAGTTTCTCTGCACTCACTCACTCACTCACACCTGTGGCTTGATTCTAAAAGGAATGAATAATGGCTGCTGACTCGGATTCCAGCGGAACAGTGGAAGGGAAAGAATGCTGAATGAGATGAAAACAGACGTATGACTCTGGTAGGGGGCAACTAGAGCATGACCCCTGGTTCTTGATGAGTCTACACACACAAATCCTGTGCTCATTTGTGGTCAAACATGCCACGCTGTCAGGAATGTACCTGTGAGTGGAGGAATGAGCCCGGGTGGAGGAGTTGTGGGATCTGGAAGACTGCCGGGTGCCAGGAAAAGGTGCCTCTGCTCCGTGTCTAATGACTCTCTCAGTCGCCGGTACATTTTTGGAGATATACTGCATTTGGGCAAGAAGAAAAGAGCCCTTCAGTTACTGACAGAAGACATTACATCACAACAAATTCCATTTATTAAGAAGAGTGACATACATCTACCATGGGTATCTCCTCAGGACCAGGTCCTGGGTGATTGGGTCCGTTGGCCAGGTTGCGGTTGGGATGATCCACATAAATGTTCTGCCTTAGATGATTGTGCATCTTCTTCCTCTGTTTCCTGGGGGGGAGGCTACAGTGAGGCAGTGTCACTCTCTCAGACACCGGCCCAGAGTCACAATCATCACGTCACATTTCAAAAAGTCTTTCTACCCGCTCAATGCTAGTGCTAGAGTTACAGCTAAAAAATTTTAACATTCAGTTTGGTTATTTACTGTATAATGACCCAAAATAGTATTCAGATACTTAAGCCACACTTAAAACTGCAATTTCATTAGATAATAAAATATTAAACCAAGTGGCATCTGAAAACAGACCGTTGCTCTTTATTTAAAAAGTGTGGTAACACTTTAGTATTGGGACCAGTTCTCCCTATTAGTTGCTTATTAGCATGCCTATTATTAACATATTGGCTGTTTATGAATACTTATAAAGCACATATTCTGCATGACCATATTCTACATCCATAAACCTACCCAATACCAAAACTTAACAACTACCTTACTAACTATTAATAAGCAGAAAATAAGGCGTTTATTAAGGCAAAAGTGGTAGTTAATGGTTAATGAGAATTGGACCTTAAAATAAAGTGAGACTAAAAGTGCTGTCTTTTTTTTTTTTTTTTAATTGCTGTCTTTCTTCAAAATAAATTCCACTAGGACTGATATTTTATTATGTAATGTAAATACATTTTTACATTATTGTAAGGCACAAGAGTCCAAACACACTCCAAAAGTTTTTTAGCTAAATAAACAGAAAAAAGGAAAAAATAGAAAAATGTATTTAAACATGCTTAACTTTGCATAATGGCCGTGCAGTTTCACTGCGTGAATGAAATAGGCTTCAGTTCAGGAGAAAAAAGGCTTTTTCCCATATGCGTCCTTAAGCAAGACGCAGTACGAGTGAAGTATCGAAAGGGAACTAGACAAATTAATTCCAAAGCAAATGCAACTTTACAGTATTGTTTAAAACATATTAATTTTGTTTAATATACTATTGTTCAAAAGTTTGGGGTCAGTAAAAAAATTACAATAAAAAATAATATATATATATATATATATATATTTAATCAGCTAGTTTGCTGTTCTTTTGAAATGTTGGTTACACTTTATTTTAAGGTCCAGTTCTCGCTATTAACAAACCATTAACTACAACTATTCCCTCAATAAATTACCAATTTGCTGCTTATTAATAGTTAGTAAGGTAGTTGTTAAGTTTAGGTATTGGGTAGGATTTGGGATGTAGAATATGGTCATGCAGAATATGTGCTTTATAAGTACTAATAAACTGCCAATATTAATAATAGGCATGATAATATGCAACTATAGGCCTAGTTATTAGTGAGAACTGGTCTCTATACTAAAGTGTTACTGAAATTTCTATTTAGCAAAGAATCCTGAAAAAGTAATTGTGGTTTCCACAAAAAAACTTAAGCAGCACAACTGTTTTCAACATTGATAATAACAAGAAATCAAATCAGCATATTAGAAGTATGTGACATTGAAGACTGGAGTATTTCAGCATTTCCATTACAGGAATTAATTACATTTGAATACATATTCAAACAGAAAACAGTTTGAATCATTCTTGAATCATAATAATATTTCACAATTACTTTATGAATGCAGCCTTGGTAAACATAAGAGAAACCCCTCAAAAATAAAATAAATACAAAATAAAAAACATTTTGAACTTGTGTGTACTTTTAAAGTTAATTTATAATTAATATTCATAATATGCGATTTCAAGTTTGATAGAAATTAGTTATACAATTGAGGCCAGTCAAAAAATAACCTAAGGCACAAATAAATATAACTGCTATAGTAATATGTTATTATTATAAGTAATATCACTGCCGTTGTTCCTTATACTTACTTGGTTTTGCAGTAGGCCACCACACAGACTATGCCCACCACCAAAAGAGCCACACAGATGCCGGTGATTGTCAGGACTCTCTTTTGATAGAGCTCCTCTGCCTCTGCACATCACCACACACACACACACACACACACACACACACACACACACACACAACAATTATCAGCCTCGTCTTCAACTAAAACTGGTCCTAAACTCTCTCGTAAACAGTTCCCACTGCTGCGCCGATCCTTCTTCATGCAATCTCATGATCAAATCTGAGAGATATCACGTACGGCTCAGATGAACATGTTCTTCCTATCGGGCATTCAGCATGACTCAGATCTCGTACGCTCTCATTAACAGCATGGATATGAGGATTAATCGTGAGATGGGAACGAGGCTCAGGCCTCGACAAGGGCTCTAATGGACCAGCTCAGCAGTGGAAAGTGCTTGCGTGAGAAATAATGCATATCATTATCGTGGACGTGAGGGAATCGGTCTGTCTGAACAATCTACCGATGGGCGCTGATGATTTCTGTGAGTCCATGGATGCTTTCCTCCACTGGGGGGCGTCACAATTCAGCTCAATTTACAAGATCAAACAGCATATCAAGAGGACAATTGAAATGTGGATGAATGTTTGGGACAAATTGGTTTAAGAAGTGATTAAATGGAGGCACAGAAACAAACATCAGGGTGTTTGTTTGGCTTGGTCAGTTATATTTGATTAATGCATTCATAACCAATCAAATCATGGATGCATAGAAAAAGGAATATTCTGGATGCAGTTGATCAAATTGAGCTCATTTGACAGCATTTGTGGTATATTGATTACCACAAAAAAATGTTTTAAAAGAAAATAAATAAATAAAAATCTTTCAAGTATTTTTACAGTCAGTTTAGCTCTTTTGGAGTACAAAATAAATAAATGTGAAAATTTTTAAAAAGACAAAAAAAAAAGGTAAAAATCCAGGTTAAATTGAGGCTCTTACAATGGAAGTGAATGGGGCCAATTTGTAGACGTTAAAATAATGTTTCAATAGCATAGTTGTAATATATTAACATTATTCTTGTTAATATGATTTTAATTAAAAGAAAAAGACTTACTAACCATTTATTTGCAAAGTTTTTTTTTTTACTTTAAAAGCTTAAAATGACTGTAAAATATTTACACGGTTAATAGTTTAAATAATTAATAGATAATAGTTTAATTCTATACAATTTTAAAATATTAATTCGTGATTAGTAATAGTACTTATTAAAATTAAGTACATTTCTGCCTTCAAATCCTTCAAAATTTTTCCCTATTTACAGTAGTTCCATTGTAAGTGCCTCACTGTAACCTCGATTTTTGCGTTTTTAATGAAAACAAGAGATGAGTCAATTTTTGTGGTAACATAACGTTATGCAACAAACCTTAAACCGACTGTAAAAAAGTTTTTAAGTTCAGAGAATACATATTTTAACAAAAGATTTGATGTAAGTGCTTTTATAAAGCTTCACTGTAACCTTGAGTATTGCTCATTTAAAGAAAACTTTTTTTTTTGTCCTAATCAACATTATGCCACTCATGCTGTAGATTGAGCATAACTTGTTTAAACCCGGAATATTCCTTTAACACAAACTGAATATTGGGTACAATTCAAAAGGAAATGTTTTTTTTAAATATCAAACCACAGACTACATCCAGCCTTCTGCCTTTTCCTTGGAAATGGGCCTTGGTTTGGTCTCACAGACCTTCTAAAAGGAAGAGAATACGAGTCCGAGAGGGATAGGGGCTAGTTAGGGGAGAAATATTTCATAATCAATAATGAAATAATCCAGCTGTCGTTTGCTCAGTAGTACAGAGCGATGAGGAGAACATTATTTCTGAAGGGCCTCATCTGTGCTGGTAGGAACGGAGCTGAGTATGTGCTTTAAGCACACAACGTGACTTCATAGAGAGCCTAGTTTACACGTACCATAAAATGGATCATTTTCAAGGGAAAACAGAGGCTGTTTTTGTAAGCAAAGAACAGACGACTGGGAGAGGTCATATAAACAACCCAATTATGGGACTGATGCAGTTTGGCATGCCAGGGCACTAGGATTCAGTTTGTTCAAGCCCAGTAAAATTAAGAACAGAAAACAAAAGAGAAACTCTGTTCAATTTGAACCATTATCAAATACAGCTGCAGAAATCGCATTGGTGAAGCAGAAGAATGGAAAGTAGCGTGCAAGGATAGAGATGAAAAATAATTCAGCAAAGACAACAGGAAAGCGGGCAGATGGAACAGGGAGAAGAACTTGAGAAAATGAAAGTAAAGGAACTATTTTGTTTGAGGAAAGAAAAGGGAACTTTTATCTGCAGCACTCATCCACATTGCATTGAAAGCAACACACCATGATCAACTGTACAATAAAAGACCATCTGGAGAAGTTACAGCTGCTCATGATCAGATTTGATGTAAACGCTTTGTAAATACAGCTGTACAATCCCTGATGCCAAAAACTAAACATGATTTATTCAGTATTTTTGTTGTTTTCTAGTAAAAATATCTACAAATCAAAATGTATTAACTCGAGTAAGAAAACTATGTACAGTATTAGGAATTGTTTTTTTATTTACCTACTGTATTCACCTTTATCTAAAATGACAAAAATGTACAATTTAGTTTATTTAAAACAACAAAAAATTAAAATGTGGTAGAAAAAATTAAAGTTATATTACATTCTTTTAAAAATGTCCAATTACAATAAACGGGCTAAATCCTAAAAGTGCATGTGTAAGGGAAAACGAACACGTTTTATCAACGTGATCCAAGGCTTTCCAGGTAAAACATAATTAGATTAAATGTTAGTACAACTCCAGTGCACATAAATTCACTTGAAGCCACACACTTGTTATGTTTACCGTTCAGTAAACACCAGGTTGGTGTGTAAAACTGACGGAGGTTTACACAAATCACCCCCGCTTAATGCTAACTCCTTAAGAGCCTGCGACTAGCTGCATACACTTGAAGAAAACTGTGTACATCTTCATGTTGATGACAAAAAACTGACTCATTTGCCGACTCTTTATGTCGTTCCAACCAATTCAACAAAATATATGGTTGTCAAAAGTCCTACGTAAAACTTGAACTACGCAAGTTGTTAAATGCTCACAGTAAAACTATTTCTGGCAACGTTTTAGGGCTGCAAGAAAGTTTATGGCTAATTTTAAATAGGTAAAACATACTGAGCCGACTGAAACTTGTTAACACTGCACACAAATCCAATTTAGCTGTCAAAACTGGTCTTTTGGACATTTTGAGCATATGATATGAATATATGATGTATATACAGACTACTGTATGGATTTTTGGTTAAAAGACTGTTTGTGGGATTGTAAAATGGCTACAAAAGGAAATTTTTTTTAGTGTTGTCAAACGATTAATCGCGATTAATCGCATCCAAACGAAAAGTTTTTGTTTACATAATATATGTGTGTATACTGTGTATATTTATTATGTATATATAAATACAAACACATGCATGTATATATTTAAGAAAAATATGTTATGTTTATATATTAAATATATTTATATATAATATAAAATATACGAATATGAATATATAAATGTATAAATATGTAAATATTTTCAAAATATATACTGTATGTGTGTGCATTTATATATACATAATAAATATACACAGTACAAACACATATACTGTATAATGTAAACAAAACTTTTATTTTGGATGCGATTAATTGCAATTAATCGTTTGACAGCACTAAGTTTTTATACAAATTTTTTTATACAGCTTTTTAAGGGGCAATATAATATGGCATTATTTTTGTTTGAATTCATTTACTTAAAAAATATAATGCAATTCTTATAATAAATAATTTTCTATATTAAGCATCTTTTTAATTTCTGAATTAAAACTAATTTTGATATGACCTTTAATAAAGTCGGAAATGTCCATATACATTTTAAATATATATTATTTAGATTTTTTTTAAAGCTCCAGTGAATATTGTGCAATTTGTATGATGTTACATATGAGTCATCATATTATTGAATGACAGAGGAAAAATAAAACTCAAATAAAACATTTGAAATCTGATATGATCGTTCAGACTAAAACACATTCCAAAAAAACAGATTTGAATCAGATATTTAGACCAAATATGAATGCTTATAAACATCGGATTTCATGTTGTTTTTGTTTCCCGAAACGGATTTGAGTCGGATCCGATTCTTTCTGCCTGTCTGAACAAAGCCTTAAAATCCCACTGGGACGGGACGAGGGCTGCAGATAATGATTCCCATGCTGACTCTTGGAAAGAGGGGCTACTATACAGAGCAATGGCTGATTGACAGATTTATTTGTTAATCAATTTGTTCATTTGCTTTAGAGTCCATCAGAGAGTTGTGTGAAATGGAATGAGAGCTACACAGTTCAATCTGGAAATCAGAATGAAGGATCGGTCCATACCCATAAATTCAATCCCAAGAGACTCTGCCAGTGCAAAGAGTTGATAATGAAGAGCAAAACAAAAACAGAGAGAGAGGAAAAACAAGATTTAAGAGAGAGATATCCCACCATACACAGGAACACATATGGGCATTATGAAAGTCACATTGTGGACACATCATGCAGATACTAAAGAGAATAAGTGGTTAGATAATGCGGGTTAGAGCACGACTGAAATATGACCACACCTGGATTAATGGGTAAGAGATGATTATAATTGTGCGTAATAAAATAGAATTATAATTAAAATCATCAAACTAGCATCTATAACACCAAACTAGTAGTTTATTTCGGTATTTATTGCATGGATTAGGATCTGAGATTTTAAAACGAGCAGCTATGTTAGTAGATTCGATTCACTGTCACTGTTAGGCACTTTAATTCATGTTATTCTACGGCAGTTATTTCAACTCTAGCATTAATATAATTATTGTTATACTACAAACAAAACAGCGAGATTGCAAGTGAATTGATATACATTCCAGTGGTCATTAAACTACACAATTAAAATATCTCTGATGTGTCTTACCTGTGGGGCACACAGACAGCTGATATTATTCATAAAACATTTTGGTGCATTTTCATGTTAATTGTTAATGACAAGACGCTATTTACACTCTATATTAGTAAAACATGCTCTATGCAACAAATATTATGATTAGACAAAGTAATTCAGGTATTATTATACTCAGATTTGCGTGTATCTTCAGTCTGGTTTGAGTGTCCTTTCAGATAGAACACAAGACTGAGAACGCAGTCGTAGCGGAGCTGAGAGTGTTATAACTGGTGGTATACTGTAGCTGATAATGCTATCAAAATATATTCTTACACAAAGGGCCTGGGATCAGGATAATTAGGTTATTTGAATTAATGAATGAGTGACAAGCAGTTTTCTGGGCAGCTCACGTGCCTAATATTAGTTGCAGGACATTCTCACTGTTTTCATGACGACGGAATTTCGCAGGCCTGATAGAGATGGAACAACTGAGCAATCCTCAGGTAGAGATTTTAAAATACTTTTTATTTTAACTTTATAATGCACAAAATAAAATAAAATAAAATAGAAATAAATAAATAAAAACACTGTAACACTTTACAATAAGGCTTAATTTGCTAACATTAGTTAACATGAGATAACAATGAATGAAACTTCTACAGCATTTATTTATCTTAGGTAATGTTAATATCTATGATCTAAACATTTTAAGATCAAAAGTTGTATCTGTTAATGTGCATTAAAGGGATAGTTCACCCAAAAATGAAAATTAGCCCATTATTTACTCACCCTCAAGTCATCCTAGGCGTATATAATTTCCTTCTTTCAGATGAATCCAGTTGGAGTTATATTAAAAAATGACTTTGATCTTCCAAGCTGTTTAATGGCAGTCAGCGGGTGTTGTATTGCTTCAGTCCAAAAGAAGTGAAATAAAGTGCATCCATCCATAATAAAAAGTCCCTCACACGGCTCCGGGGGGTGAACAAAGGCCTCCTGTAGTGAATTGATGCATTTTTGTAAGAAAAATATCCATATTCAAAACGTAATAATCACTTTAATCTAGCTTGCGCCAACAGTTGTACACGGAAGCAGCTCCGGGAGGATGATGTAAGATGTTGGCGTTGTGCATGCGCCGGTGAGTCTTGTGAAAGCCAACATTTGTTTACAGGAGCAAAGGAAGCAAAGTTTCCTTACTTTAGCAAAGGAAAACCAATCTCCTCTTGGCTTATATCGAAATCCTCCGACATTCTTCTTTACAAATCCTCGTTTTGTACTTCTAATTCGTGACCGTTGTTTTGTTTTGATCTCTCCCCTGCACTTCCGCGTTCGTCACTTCTGAGCTGTGCATGCGCAACGCCGACGTCCTACGTCATCTGCCCAGAGCTGCTTCTGTGTACAACAGTGAGCGCAAGCTAGATTAAATTGATTATTACGTTTTAAATATGTTATTTTTTCTTACAAAAAAACGCATCGATTCCCTTCAGGAGGCCTTTGTTCACCCCCCGGAGCCCAGCTTGGAAGATCAAAGACAATTTTTAATATAACTCTGACTGGACTCCGTCTGAAAGAAGAAAGTCATATACACCTAGCATGCCTTGAGGATGAGTAATTCATGGGCTAATTTTCATTTTTGGGTGAACTAACCCTTTAATGCACTGTGAACTAACATGAACATGAACATAATAAACATCAACAAAGGTTAATAAATGCAGCAAAAATATACTGGTTATTGTTAGTTGATGTTAGTTAATGCATTTGACTAATGTTTACAAATGAAACCTTATTGTAAAATGTTACCAGAAAACACAAATATAATGGTTCCTTTGCCAGGGATTGCCTTGTATATAAAGGCAATATATATATAAGGCATATATTTTCATGTATAAAGAGTGATTTGTATTTTATATATATATATATATATATATATATATATATATATATAGCGCTGCCCATGTCCACATTCATGCTAGTATGGTAAAAAGCAGCTTGGACATTCTTCAAAATTTCTCCTTTTATTTTCCACAAAAAACAAAAACAAACTAAAAAATCACAGTATAAATTGTTCTTTATACATGAAAATACATAGTCCATATTACTTTTCAGTGAACTATTCCACAGTAAAAGCTCTGGGAAAGAAAGAAAAAAACAAAAAATGACATTGTATTTATAGAAATTACAAAACAAAACAAAATAGTATTTTTTTTTTTTTTATTAAATATTCGGTCAGGTTTTCCATGGCCTGCAGTCTAAAAGCCCCTGGGCTGTTGCAGTGCTCCAGCCGAAGGTCAGCTACTGTTTTAGCTCTCTACTCTGACTCTAATTGGTTGAGCGATTACAATTCTCTCAACAGCGAGTTGAACAGAAAGTGACAGAAAATCACTTTCTCTCGGAGACGACAGCTCTGAAGACACATCTGTCCTCATGCACAACCTGCACACTGGGATTTACAGCCGGGCTTTGCATGACATCTTGTCAGATGTTCTTCTCTGCATTATAATATTCCTACCATGCAATAAGATGGGGGATGCCTTCATTTCTCTCTTTCAGCCATGGCGCCAAAGCCATTTTTTCCTCAAGCTGCTTGTATCTACACGCACCTATTGTGCTACATTTGTACTATTTACATTTCCTCAGGTCTAAAAGCCTCAGTACCTGCACTGTTTCAACAGCTTATGTTGACAGACACTCATTTCCAGACCTCCCAAAATGAACAGCTACAAAATACGGAAAGGAAGCCTGGCTGTTGACAGTGAAAAAGCTAACAATCCACACATGCAAAGACTTGATCCGCTGTCCTGATATAGGTAACAACTCAGATCGATAAATCATGACATGACATAACATGACACAGGTTATAGCACAAGTGTCATATTATCATTTTTCTTGTTTTGCATCACTTTGAGCATTTTTAATAACACCTCATAAATTATTCCTTTTATACAGCGAGGAAATCTAACTGCGCTTTCCGTCCACGGATAGTTTTGTTAACATCAATCTTTCGTGTTCTACCTCCTGTCTTTTTATTAACTAATAAATATATGTTGAGATTAAGCTCATAGTAAAATGTAAACAGCGGCAGCATAGCAACGCTGTCGAGAGCACAAAGGCCTGATTATACACTCTATGTGGACACAAGCGGGAGCCAATAGCTCACAGGCATGAGCTGTCAGGTGTAGTGATCCCTGTGCTTCCCTCTAATCTAGGTGTTATTCTGCAGTTGATGGACATGTGCGGTGGAGACGCCGATCTGTAGCCTTATACGGTTAAAATGTGTCACCTTGGGGAAGTGGAGCTGTTTAATTTCACAGCATAATTAAGGGGTGGATTTTTGAACTGTGGGGTGTGCAGGGGATTGTGCGAGAAAAACAATGGCTTGTTTTACACCACACGCACTTGTGAAACTACAGAACATTGTATTGTATGCAAATTACTACAACTGATATAAAAAAACAAGACGAAAATGACAGCTTCTTTGCAAAAATGTCTCTTCATTTTTTTTTTTACTTAAAAATAAATAAAATAGGCTGTAAATATTACGAAATTGCAGAACTCAGTCATTTCAAATACATGTACATTATAATTCGGTAGAAAAATGATTTACATATAGAGTTTGGTAGAAAAATGATTTACATATATTTATGCATTCAGAAGATGCTTTTATGCAGTGACTTTTGCATTCAAGGAATACGGTTTTATAGTTCATATGTTCCCTGAAAATCGAAACCCAGGACCTTGGTGTTGCAATCGCTATGCTCTACTGTTTGAATCATAGGAACTACCATTGATATTAAATTTTGTAAAATATAAAGTTTTGGCCGATAACTGATAAATGGCTGACATTAAAATTCTATAATACAATAAATTCTTATAAAACACAAAATAGTTTTAGCTTTAAATTAGCTAAAGATTACCAGTGTTTTTAAAGATTAATTTAAAGATTAATTAAATGTCTAATTATTAATTAAAATATCCAACTAAATTAAACCATCTAAATGAAAAAAATATAGAAAATGAGTATGCACAATTAAATACCCAATATATATCCAGTATTAGCAGATACTCATAAACAAAAAAAAACTAATATGGCATTGATCATCCTTAATAGGACATTTTATGGACATTTTATTTTATTAATTCAATATTAGTTCTCAATTTGTGATCACTACGGCACATTTTTCATATTTAAATAATTATTAGCTGACCATTCACTTGTTTGTAACATTATTTTCCAGTTTGAAAATCTATAGCATGTGTTTATTGTTAGTAAATTAACAGTAATTATATTTCTGTTGTATATGTTAAAGTACGATGCAGCATTTAATTAGGCATGTTTTGTTGTCATTATGATTATAACTAAGTTACGGTTTAATTTATTAAAGAAATTAACTAAGAGTCTAAATGTCTAATTATGAATTAAAATATCCAACTAAATTCAACAATCTAAATGAAAAAAAATAGAGAAAATGAGTGTGCACAATTAAATACCCATATGAGCCTATATATATGCAATATTAACAGATACTCATGATAAAAAAAAAAATATGACAACCAATAACCAATATGGCATTGATATCTTAAAAAAAAAAAAATAATAATGATAATAATTAAATATTAGTTCCCATTTTGTAATCACTACTGTGCATTTTTTTATATTTAAATAATTATTAGCTGACCATTCACTTGTTTGTAACATAATTTTCTAGTTGGGCAATCTATAGCATGTGTTTATTGTTAGTAAATTGACAGTAATTATATTTCTGTTGTATATGTTAAAGTACGATGCAGCATTTAATTAGGCATGTTTTATTGCCATTATGATTATAACTAAGTTACGGTTTAATTTATTAAAGAACATGCATTCATACTTAAAAATCACTGATCATGTTACGACATAATGTGGAATCAATTAACCAATGATGCAATGGGTGAATGGCACACAGGACCAAATAAAACTGATTAATTGTTAAAAAACTGGTTTTGTTAGAACAACAAGTATATTATTAACCATTACAGAACCACATTCCACGTCTTCAGTTTCAGCATGCAAACAAAACAGACAGACAGACAGAAGAAGAAATGGACATACGGTAGAAACTGGCCATAACGTAGGTTTGACAGCGATCACCAGTAAAGTCATTTGGACACCTGATGGAAGGAGACAAAACCATAGAAAGAAAGAGAGAGGGAGAGAGTGTCGAGCAGAGAGAAAAGATGCAAGAGAAAGAAGAGAGGGGAAAAAGAAAGCAGAGAGAACATTAGGACAACAGCACAATGATGTACAGCAGAAGCAGAGGATCCCACTGGAGGCACCACTGTTGTCTATTTCAGGACAGACTTAAGCCAGCAAGCCTTGGGAGGTGGAAGGAGGTAAGGGAGAGACGACAGTGGTAACCCAGTGACAGCTGGTCCTCTGTTTGCGGCTGTGCGTCTCAAGTCAACATACTTTTATTAGGTTTGGGCATGTATAACTTCAGGGGCTCTGTCTGCAAGCACCGCTGGCCGAAGTATCCATCCGGACATCTGGGGGAAGGAGAGGTGGAAAAGATGACACACAGATATACACCAAACACACTCACACACATCATACACAGAGGATTTTACGCACAGCGAGGTCAGAAACACAACCGTACAATCATTCCAATGGCAACCCGGTATTCTTCAGCCAACGTTTGTTCAATAAGAGCAATTTTCTTAAGCATTTTTGTTTTCTGAATATCTAGCAACCATACTTAAAACAATAATTAAAACACTTTTTTTTTTTAAATGTATCTTCAGTTTACACTACCATAGTTTGAGGTTTATTTATTTCGTTATTTTTTTAAAGAGGTCTCAACAAGACTGCATTTATTTGATCAAAAATGCAATAGAAACAGTACTATTGTGAAATATTATTTCAATTTAAAATAACTGTTTGTTATTTAAATATATTTTCAAATTTAATGTATTCCCGAGGTAAAGCTGAATTTTCAAGAATCTTCAGTGTCACATGATCCTTCAGAAATCATTCTAATATGCTGATTTGGTGACACTTTTATAATTATTATCAAAGTTGAAAGCAGATCCTTGATATTTTTTTAGGATTCTCTGATGAACAGAAAGTAAAAACAAAAAGGCATTATTTTAAAAGGACTTATTATTTGTAACAATATAAAAAAAGTATTTTCTGTTTCTTTTGATCAAAGGAATGCGTCCTAAATTAAATTAAAATTACAGTAGTAATTTCTTTAAAAATAAATAAATAAAACTGACCCCAAACTTTTGAATGGTAGTGTATATCTATTTATTTTTCACATTGCTAATCTAATGAACTGTTATGCTTAAAGCAAGGGGAAAAAATATTTGCCAAGATATTTTCTGAAAACAGGCGTTTTCTTGTTTTAAGCAATAATAATGATAATAATAATAATAATAATAATAATAATAAAACACTTAAAAATTTAAAACTGGAGTAATAGTCAACTGTCAAGTACAAACAATAGCCAAGTAATATCAAACATATCTTATACAGTAATAATTTTTAGGTGAATTAATTTAATTTCTTGTAAAATTATTACACAATTAAAACATATCTTACACATTTTTGCTTCTCAAGTAAATTGATCTTGTTGTCAGAGTGTTATGTATTTTTACTAGACAAAAAAAAGAAATAAAACTGAGCTGTATCTCAGCCTATAAGCAGCACATCTCTAATACGGTCGCCTGATTATGACATGGCTCTCATTCATGGATTTGATTGGCCAATTATGCTTATTTATGTTATTCCAGTAAACAAATTACGGCTCATCAGTGCGTAATGAGCGATATGGGGGTAATGTTTTCACAGCGTTAATTCCTCTAACTCGGTAACTGCTCTAGTCAGCTATCACTGATGAATGGCCACCTTCAATTTCCAGGACAAACAGAAAGCGAGAGCGAGCGTTATCTTCTGTCACCAGCTTCTCTGCAGAACGCCGTATCCCTGCGCTTCCCAAGTTGGACTGCCAGAGGCACATTTATTTCGTTTTCCAGTAAAAAGACCATTATACTTAAGAAGCAAAATTGTGTAATATATATAAAACTTTGTTTTCAGAGAACATGTCTAGCTTCATTCTTGCTTTAAGCCTAAATCTAACAACATTTAGTGAGATTTATGTTTAAAGCAGTACATACGTACAGGGCCCCTGTAAAAGTCAAAAAAAGCTCTTATGCTTGGCTTTTGAAGTAGGATGTGAGGCATTATGCATGACACAATACATGCAGCACACACACGAAGCGTCGGTGAGTTTATAGAGTGTAAAATGAGGCAAGGTTCAGGCCGTAACCTCTTCACTGCGCCGCTACAGAGCCGTGTCACCGCCTGGCACGTGGTTAAACACGCCAATGTTAACTTTAGAGACACTGGGAATAACAGAGAGATGATGAGAGACTGCAAGCTGTTGTAGTCTTTAGGGGAACGCAAGCTGGGGTGCACTGGAGTGCAGACATGCTTTAAGTAACATGTAAGCCGCTGAGGGGGTCAGAGGTCATGGAAACAATGTTCTCCTGCTGGAGAGTGCCGGAGGGACGGAGCGGCGTGTGCGCACACGTGTGTCTCTCAGGAGAGGACCTCTGGGGTTTCAACTCCTCAACTTCATTCATTTCTTTCTCGAAATGAAGAACAGATCTTGTTATGTCTGTCTGTGTTCATTGTTTGCCTAAAGCGTACGGTTTCAGACTTGTCCTTGTGTCTTTACCATGAAGAAATGTGGTAATGCGATGATATTTTCAGGTTGGTCGAAGCATTAATGTACCAATCAAAAATTTGGACTTTTTTATAATCTTCAAAACACTTAAAAAAATAAATAAAACAAAAATAAAAAAATGTATTAAATAAATGGATCATTAAAGAGAAACAGCTAAACTTTTTCACAAGAACTATTAAACATTTAAAAAGCATCCCAGGATGAACTGGCTTTACTGTTTATATGAATTATTATTAATGACATAATATTTTATTAATTTTCAAACATTTAAAAAGCATCCCAGGATGAACTGGCTTTACTGTTTATATGAATTATTATTAATGACATAATATTTTATTAATTTTCAAACATTTAAAAAGCATCCCAGGATGAACTGGATTTACTATTGATATTAATTATTATTAATGAGACTGTATATCATTATATTAATTTTCAAACATTTAAAAACATTCCAGGATTAATTGGCTTTACTATTTATATGAATTAGTATTAATAATATATTATTATATAAATTTACTAACTTTTTAAAAGCATCACAGGCACTGACTTAATTACTTCTTCTTTTTTTTTTTTTTTTTTTTTTTACTTATTAATATAATGATTTTCTTTAATATCAGTAATAAATAAATAGATCATGAAAGACAAATAGCTAAACTTTCTCACAAAAACTATTAATTTTTTAAACATTCAAAAAGCATCCCAGCATTATAATTTAAATAATTTATTATTAATAATATTATTATAATATTAATTTTCAAAGATTTAAAAAGCATCACAGGATGCACTGACTTTATTACTTGTTATTGATACTTATTATTAATATATTTATATGTATTAACATTATTAGTAATAAGGATTAATAATGGCTTTATAATGGTTCAAATGTTTATTATTTCACACATTTTAGAACAATAATAAAGCCATTACTAAAAATAAAGTAAGCAAGCAAGCAAGTGTATCCAAACTTGTTGATCATCAACCTCAGGAGGTCAAACTAAATATAATGGGTTTAATTTTCTGTTGATTTCATATAGAGGTTTTCCATTTTTAGCTGCCTGATTAACAAAATGTAAAACCCAATTTTGTAGTCTTCAAGCAATAAAGTCATAATTAATAATAAATAAAAAGTTTATAATAAAAATTTGATGTATCCAAACTTTTGACTGGTCTATTAATTATCTAATAATATTTACAGTCATAAACACCTGCTCCATTCTCCCAGTTGCTTTATTTCTTATGCATCTTTGCATTATTCTCTTTTCTTCACGCTGTCTGTTTCCTCCAGTCTTTCCCCCTTCCCAAACCCTGAGTGCGTCCTCCTCAGCTCTGGACATGCATTTTTCATTCCCTCTCTTTCCCTGTCTCTCTCTCTCTCGCTGGCAGCAGGAGCCGAAAGACTCTGTTTAATGAAAATCTACAAAGGCAGCGAGAGAGAAACAGAAAGAGAGAATTTTTGCCAGAACTGGGCTGTAGAAGTAAACCTGAAGAAGATAAACATAATGATATTCCAAACAAGCCTAGACATCAGGAACACAGATACCAGTTCCAAGAATCCAGCTCCAGGTGGCCAAACCATATATCGCACAACACAGCACATGTACTGAAGCTGAGCCATTACCACACTGGGAAGATTCAACATGGCAATGAGCCAGTGCAGAAACAACCAGAAAATACATGGCTATCTTTGCAGATGAGCATTATTTTTTTTTATTCCATTATACAAGATGAAGTTACTTGAGAAGCAAAATTACGTAAAATAATAAGTAGTGCTGGGCAATGATTAATCGCGATTAATCGCATCCAAAATCAACGTTTTTGTGTACATAATATACATATGTGTACAGTATATATTTTAATGTATATATAAATACACACACATGCATGTATATAAGAAAAATATGTTATGTATATATATGAAATATAATCGCATCCAAAATAAACATTTTTGTTTACATAATATATGTATGTGTACACTATGTATATTTATTATGTATATATAAATACACACATAACCCTCTATGGGATATCGTCATTTATAAATGACGCTAAGACAATTGCATTTAAAATGTTCAACCAACAAAATGTTATTTTAGTGATGTCAAATGACATCCCCTTCAACCAGTAAAATTAAAATTTATTAGCCATGTGCTTCACATTTTTGGTAACTAAGTAGTAAAGGAGACATTAGCACATGTTAGGTCACATGCTCACAAGGATCCATAGTGAGCTCTATTTTAGACTAGAAAATACATATAAATTCAAGTTATAAAAAATATAATTGTACATCCAAATGTGTTTTCTAAAGTTTTTTTGCCATTGTTAATGCACTTTTGTAAAAACAACAACTCCCAACAGACCAACAAATCTGAGCGTCATGCATAACTGACAAAGTCCTATTAACCAAGGAGGATAGAAGCAACGAGGGTAAGGGCAGTGATGAAGAATAGGTTTTTATAGAAGTTAGGCATTTGGGTACATTATTGTATGCCAGTTTGAAAGATGTGATCCATACAACAACCAGAGGTCAGGAAAGATGCCAATGTCTATTGGCATTACTATATTGACAGACAGCGATGCTCCAATGATGAATGCACAAGTCAACATCTACTTATGTGTGGGTTGTGTGGGGTACACTGAAAAAGAAGAGTCTTGCTGACTTTCACTTGTGCTATGATAACTGATTTGAAATTCCAAGATGAACCACAATGTTAAAGTTGTTTTAATGCTTTTGAAACACTAAGACATGGTTTTCAGGCAGTGAAATTGCATCCGAATTTGTGTCAAGTTTTAGACATTTTCACGCGCGAGTTCCAAATCAAATATAGCAGCACAAGAAAAAAAATTGAATGTTCATAAAGATTTTTTATGTTTTTTTTTTTTAACAGTAAGACATTTTTACTTCTTTTCAGATTTGCAGACTTTTCAGCATTTGATTGTGTGTGAAGTTTCAGACAATTTGCCAAAAATAATTTACCCTAATAGGACAAAGTCAGTTATAAATGACGGATCCCTAAAAAAAAGGTCAAAGGTCAGATGAAGAATTTACTCCTAAATATATGTAAAATATAAAGTCAATAATTTTTACGCTGTTAATTCATAATTACTCCTATAGAGGGATAAAGTATATATTTAGAAAACATTTACATGTATATATTTATATTCATATCATTTATATTATATATAAATATATTTAATATATAAACATAACATGATTTTCTTAAATATATTCATGCATTTGTGTGTATTTATATATACATAATAAATATACACAGCACACACACACACATATATTATAAACAAAAACTTTTATTTTGGATGCAATTAATCGCGATTAATTGTTTCCCAGCACTAATAATAAGATAATATATCTTGAATTAAGTTTAACACTACTGGCATACAGTTCTTGGTTTAAGTATAAATAACAATTTGCTAATGGGTTGAGAAAAATACACTTCATTCAATATATTATAACAATATATTATTTGAATACACACATACTGTTACAATTTTGCTTCTCAAGTACATTAATCTTGTTTTAAGGAACATTTTCACAAGAAAAACTTTTTTGAAACAATGCTTCGCACATTATATGCAGTAAATGTGCTGTCAAAAATGTTCTATTAAACCAATGGATGCAATTTTTAAGAGACAGACTGGGGTCAAGCGATTAGTCAACAGAAGAGACTTATTTGAACAATGTCTAAGAACTTGGTATTACAACCACTTCCTGTGTCTGTTTGCCTCTTAAGAAGAATCGCTTTATGTATCCCCCAATTGTAAGTCGCTTTGGATAAAAGCGTCTGCTAAATGACTAAATGTAAATGTAAATGTAAATGTAGAAAAATCTCTAAGTCAACAACAACCATTAATACACTGTGTAAAAGAAAGCACTGCAAACATACACAAAAAACCTCTAAAAATAGCTCCCTCAGTCTGCTATTATAACATCTAATCCTGTTTAAAACACACATCAGTCTCTAACCAGCACCACTGGCAAATCACACACGAATATTAACCCAGATCCTCAAAAGGCTAAAATGCATTTGTACTATATTTGCTGAACCTTCATGCTTTGTCATTCTGCTCATCTATTTTCTTTATTTAACTATTTAGTCAATTATTTAAAGCTTTACTGTAAGGCTGTAGTTGACGTTTCACTGTGTAAAGCTGCCGTAAGTCATGTGAAGTCATGTGCCCTCGATCAGGTCACTGTAACTCTGTAAAATGAGAGACTGAAGAGTCCATTCTGACCCAGAAGGCTTTGCATCACTTCTATGCAGCTTGTGAATCTGTCCCAATCAATCAAAGAATGTAGAATTTATCCAGCACACACACACACACGTCACACCTAAACGACATTCTCATGGAAATAAAGCGCATTCTCTTGATCTTCATTGTGTTGCATAATGAAGGATGCATCTGGTCTGAAGAAAAAGTACTGCTGTTATGAAAAAAAAAAACACTTTAGAAGCAGCTGTTTTCATGCACTAATATTTGGAAAGCTTTCCACGAACGGAGTACACAAAAATGCCTGAAGCTCTTAGAAATTGAAGTTTTCGGGGCTTTTTTCAACAAATGGTCAGTGAAAGGAGGCACTTAGGTTGTTGATGGTCAACCTCAGGAGGTCAAGCTAAATATTATATCAGCGGTTTTATTTCTGTCCGTTTTATATGAGGTTTGGCATTTTTGCAGCCCTGTGACATGTACAATACAGTTTTAAACCCAGATTTTGTAGTTTTCTAGTAATAAACATTAAATAAAAAATCAATGACATTTAATCAAATAAATATAAAAAAAACTATGCTAGAATGGCAAACGGTTGCGAATTCAGAACAGAACTAGCTAGTTGTGATTAGTGATAAACTTATACTTTCATTTAATTACAGATAGTTGTAAAAATAGTTGTTGCTGTTTTTTCTTACAAAAACTGGTAGGATTAAAGGTTGAGCTTGATGAATGCAGTCAACATTTTTTTTTTTTTGTGAAAATGTAAAATATAACCAGATGTACAATACTTGTTTTATCGTTGTGCTGTAGAAAGAGACCAAAAAATGTAAAGAATTTTGTGTAATATTTTAAAGAATGTATTTTTAAACATTCCACAGGTAAATGTTTCTGTTCAATAAAATTGGTTAATAATTAAAACAGCTTTTTCTACAATAAACTGAACATCAGTTCAACATATTATACTAAAATTAAAACACTGTTGTATGATTTTAATTGCTGAGTGAACAGTTGACCTCCGAGGCAGGACAGGCCAAAAAAAAAAAAAACTTTTTAAAGATATTTGATTTGTTTAAATAATTTTTTTTTTTACTATTTTTTTTATTACAAACACTGTTCAAGAGAAGATGTTATTATAGTAAAACGACCACTAAACTCAATAACCTACAGTCTTCAGATCAGAACTTGTCCTTGATGTTCAGCACAAGAAGGTGTTGGGGGCCGTGAAAAAGCAGCGCCGGATACCAGTCAGGGGCCCCCTCAGCGGTGGGTCATGAATCTCCTCTGGCATTTCTCTCTCCTCCTCAGTTTTTTCATCTGTCCCGGTCTTATGTAAACATAACAGGGGTGTCGATGTGGAGCTGCTGTAACTTGGTAGGCCGTAAAACACCCCCACCCCCTCCCCTCCATCATAATCCCAGCAAGAAAATTATTATGGCCTGGGGCATTTATTACCTATTCCCTCACTCCATATATGTGTGTGTGGAACTTCGTATTTCAAAGAAAAAAAGGCAGGCATAAATATGAGGTAGCTTGTATGGCTGGACTTGTTCAGCTGGTGAGTAATTCCTATGGAAGTCTGGCCTATATTGAAATGAGATAGCTCTGGGGCAACAATTCCCAGCGGGCCTTGACTGCATTATCCGACTTTTCTGAACCTGTGCCTCACCCATGAGTGAATTAGCTGCAGCAATTGAGTTATTGCTCCTTCCAATTTGTACACAACTTATTGAATGGCTGTTGCAGCTTTGTCCTGGCTGTTTGCTTGCTGAGCAGGATTCCAGGGACGCAGACGCGCAGACCATGCAGCTGGGCTGAAAATACCAGCAGGTGCACTCATAACATGGCGCAACATGCGAAAACAACGAAGAGGAAAACCAGCACTTTACGGTTTATTGCTATAATACCCCGTCGCATAAATAGCTCCATATAACGCACAAACACAAACTTGTTTCCATGTGCATCCTTGTTTGTTATCTCGCCCTTCGCAGCTACTTAATCGGCTTGGTCTTGTTTTGATAATGCGGGCGAAAAAAATTTTTTTTCGGCCCATAACAAGACGTCCTGAGCGTCCCTGAATTAAAAGCATCTGTGTACATCGGTGTCCTTTTCCCCTGTGATTGAAATGTAAGCAAACGGACTTATTTACCTTGTGGGAGGCCTCTGACTCTTGTAAATATTTGTTCCAGCACTAAACCAGCATGACATGGCATTTCACAATGGTTTGATGCACATCGCTCCAGCACGCTAAACGTGGGCCACCGGAGCAGGACGAGAGGCCTGTTTTTTTCAAATCCCCAAGCACATCACAGTCATATCACACTCATCAACATCTGCACCAGTGAGTCAACCCGCTGTGCCCTGACACAAGAGGGACTCGACCGAAGACAGAGCGAAAGATGGAGAGAAAGAGCGAGAGAGAGAGTTTAAGTAGAAAAGGATGGGTGACATGATGGATACCATTTGGCCTTTGCTGGAAAGAAACAAGGAACTCCAAGAACTAGGGATTCTTACTTCACTTAGCGTGCAGTTCTTAATCTCTCAGTTAGAAACATTATGAAGAACAGAAAGAAGGCAAATTGTTAGGGATGCACCGATACCGATACTGGTATCGGTATCGGGCCCGATACTGGTCTCCTGTACTCGTACTCGTACTCGTTAAAATGCCCCGATACCAAACGCCG
>NW_015536521.1:307316-345099 GCF_001515605.1 Sinocyclocheilus anshuiensis | reverse complement strand
TCACCTCCATGCCACGCCGAATTGAGGCAGTAATTAAAGCAAAAGCCCCTACCAAGTATTGAGTACATGTACAGTAAATGAACATACTTTCCAGAAGGCCAACAATTCACTAAAAATGTTTTTTTTATTGGTCTTATGAAGTATTCTAATTTGTTGAGATAGTGAATTGGTGGGTTTTTGTTAAATGTGAGCCAAAATCATCACAATTAAAAGAACCAAAGACTTATACTACTTCAGTCTGTGTGCATTGAATTTATTTAATACACGAGTTTCACAATTTGAGTTGAATTACTGAAATAAATGAACTTTTCCATGACATTCTAATTTATTGAGATGCACCTGTATATATATATATACACATGCATACAAACCTTAAATCTTAAGTCTTAAATCTTATAAATTAAGAAAAGAAAAAAAACCTCCACAACACTTATTTTGAAAAAAATTACAAGCAAATAAATGATATACAGCCATTTTTGGTGCTATCATTTCCACAACCACCAACAATTTTGCTTACAAACAGAATATTTTTTTATAGTATATCATTTCCGAGCTGTAATTTTGTTCAACTATGCAAGTATGAAATTATTATTTCCCTGAGTTTATTTAGAGTCCATAAAATGCTGACTCTGAAATTAGCTAGATAAAGAAGCCAGCCTTTTTTATTCCAAAATGTTATTGTTAATTTGGAATATGATGGAAATGACATTTGTTGGCTCAAAAATCAAATCAAATCAAATCAGATCAAATTCAAATAAAATCAAATCAATTACTTGATGAATGTATATACACTGTTGAACAGCTTTTTTATTATTATTTTTCATTTATTTTTTCCCCATGCGCACAGGACCTAAAAATGCCCATAGTTTAAGAAAGAGCGAATATGTAGAATCCCTTTGATTTAAATAAAGTTGGGATTGGTGTAATCAACAAGAGTCTGTGACTGAGAGAGAGAGCGAGAGAGAGAGAGAGAAAAGGTGAAGAACAGTGTGATCCACCAGGAGTATAAACAGATTGACATGAGAGAAAAGGCTCAGGAGAGAAACTCACTTGCAGGATAGCCGATTTATACCATGTATGTAGTAACAGTCGCCGCCATTCACGCAGTACGCCTTCTCTGACTCGTTGCATCTTCTGGCGTGACCCGAACCCGGAGATAACGTTGTGGTTACTGCAGGAAACAAAGACAACACATCTTAAGACATCAGCATGCCACCCAAAAAACTAAAGACAGAGCTTTCAGTGAGTGCTTAGTAAACAATAAAGAGAAAAGCCACGTGGTTGTGCAAGAACCGAAAACACACATGCCAGCTTCTCAGATAACATTCATTACATGTTACTGATAATTTATCACATTTCAGCTCATGTCCCATTCCCTACAATAACAGTCATTCACTAGAACAATGACTCCTTGGTTTTCATCACAAATCTCTCCGTACATCTTTGCTGCTCTGCTGAGGTTCGAGACGTTCGATAGGCAAAGATAAATATTTCAGTGAGCGCTGGACCCCCCCCCACACCACCTGCCCCGACTGATTCACAGGTCTGGAATGGATCCGTATTCCCGCCGCATCGCAGCGTTCAACATGTTTTAGGAATACTGCACCTCATGGGTACGAAAAAATGAGAGGCTTGGAGAAAATGGCGAAATCACATTACGGTCATACTGACAGCAGTTTGTTTACCTTTGTTACCAGTTCAAGGGGTGTACAATGGTGCGCATGAATATGTTTATTGAATTTGTAATCAAAAGCAGAAACGTGAAGATTGACAGGGTAAACTGTTTCCCGCAGCCACATTATGCGCATATCTATACTGTTTCTCACCGCTGTTAAACTGAACATGTCTACAAACACTCATGTCATCACCATCCAATTGATGCTTTTTCAAACACGCAATGGTTTCTGTTTAGCACCGCACAGTGGAGCATCTTTGTCACGCTGAAACGGCGTTCAAAGCAAATGTTTAGAAGGAACATGCTTATTTAATCTGGCTAATCACAACGAAAAAGACAAATGTCTCCTCCAGCAATTTTTACGGCATGGCTTCACCACATCAAGCCCACCGTTATTTATGTAATTAAAGAAATATTGTGATATCCAAACTAATGTTGTTAGATTTGCTGGTTAGTGTGACTCGGTTCGCCCCTGCTGGCAGATGCTGTTACTACACCATTAGGGAGCAAAAAAAAGCATCTTTCAGCACTGAGAGCCATTCAAAAGTAGCTTTTTCTCAAGAAACATATTATATATAAAGGGTCAAAAAGGTCCATTTATGCCCCTGAAATTATGGTCTGAGGTAACTGACAGCATGCCACACATATGGTACATCAATCTAAGGTTTTTACTCGAGTCTGGATTACTGTTTGAAACCCTCCACTGCAGACCACCAACCAAACGTTTATTCTTCTGAGAGATTACATGAACATGTCAGTTAAGTGTGTTGAATCAGTTGGCTAAACATAGCATTTCTTAGTGTAAAATTTCACATAATCCCAAAACTTTAGGTTGAAATTTGATTGTGAATGGCAGATTTTCAATTCAGTGTCAGACTTCTCTCATATTCCATGAGAGACAACATTCAAAATGATAGAATGCAACCATATACAGTAAGAAATAATATTGTGAGATATTATTACAATTTAAAATAACAGAAATGGTTTTCTATTTTTAATATATTTCTAAATGTAATTTATTCCTGTGATGGCAAAGCAAAATTTTCAGCATCATTACTCCAGTCTTCAGTGTCACATGATCCTTCAGAAATCAGACTAATTATGCTGATTTGGTACTCAGGAAATGCTTACTATTTTACTGTTTATCACAGTTGAAAACAGCTGTGTTTTTGTGGAAATCATGGTACATTTTCCAGAATTCTTTGATAAACAGACAGTTCAAAAGAACAGCATTTTTTTTTTTTTATTTGAAATTGGATTTTTTTTCTAACAATGTAAAAAAGTCTTTACCGTTACTTTTGATCAATTTAATGCATCCTTGCAAAATAAAAGTATTCGTTTTGTTCCAAAAAAAAAAAAAAAAAGTAACTGACCCCACATTTTTAAACAGTACAGCAAGATATCTTAAAGAACAAAAACGTAATGGATAAATGGACATTTTTTCTTTTTCTTTTTTTTTCTACATTTGCATTCAGACATGATTGAAGAGTGTCTGGTTTTGAATGAAAAGAAAAGAGTGAAAATGAAAATTTGAAGGGAATATCCTTAAGCGTTGCCTCAGGCCTCAAAAAACATAGGTCAGAAATTCAGCTGAGAACGAAATCTGCCTTCTTGTTCTTCATCTTCTATTTCTCTCTGCAACTGAAAAAAATCTTGCAGTCCAGAGCTGCAGATTTCCAACCAAGAACAACCCGGCAACCCCACACATACACGTGTTGAACACCCGGCTGTAGTCAGGCCAAGAAAAGAGAAACGTTAGCAGATGTGGAAGTGCACTCTATGCGTATCGGGGCCCTCCCTGATATCAAACATGATCTAGAGGTACTAATGTTACCACATCAAATGACATGAGTGAAATCAGAGCACCGTTAAGGTTTGAATTTTAGGGACAGAGAGTTTCTGAACTTTCTTGTTGATTTCATGTTCATGAAAGTGCATGTCTAGTCAGGTTGTGCTTTTATGTATAAGTAATAATCACATTGTGTGGCTCTGGAACCCTAGACAGCTTACAGAACATCTCGTGCCAGTTTGTTGAAGTGAATACAGCAGGCGGTGTGGAAAATCAGTAACATTTGGTTGTGGTGGTCTTGCGTAACTTGAGTGTACGTCCGTTGTTTACTGAGCTAAGTTTATTCATTTGTTTTTATTTACAGTTTGCAGAAACTGTTGTTATACAATTTTTAAACTCTCCCATTACTTTTTTGCATTAATTTATTTGATATATTTACATTTAATTTTTGTTTTTCAAAATGCGCAGTTTATTCACCACTAGCATCATTAAACAGAATTAGAAGAAAATTGACTGTTTTCAAACAGGTTTCCAGAACATGTCTGCTGCCCCCAGACAGTCCCGACCCCAAACACATGATTTTACAGAACATTCTCATGCAAGTTTGTTGAAGTGAATACAGCAGAGGTGTGGAAAATCAGTAACATCTGGTTGTGGGCTCTGTTTACTCAGCCAACAAGTTTATCTAATTACTAGGGCTTGAATGAATCGCGATTTCTATAGCAATTCAATGCTTTCAAAATATATACACATTAAATTACTAAAAGCAGGAATTAATAGAGACCTTGAACAGTGTTTGTGCCTCGCATCTCTCCTTCACGCACTCCACTATGTACCGCCTGCAGTGCATGGACGGAGCAAACATGTGAGTGTCTAAAGCATACGCACAGTTCCATTGAATGATAAATGTGTTTTAACAATGTCCTTCAACCGAATTTACGAAGGAATAACCACAGCATTAACAACAACCTTGACATAAGAGCGCGAGGTTTATCTGATAATCAGATGCATGAAAGTAGCATTCAGACATCAGGCGCGTTTTCTTTCAAAATCATCATTTGTCGATGGAGAGGAAAAGTTAAATAGCCTACTATAGCATTTTATTTTATGAAAATGAGATAAAGAAGTTTTCGCACTGAAAGAGAAGTGATCTCGTGCTCAAAGAACTTAAGACGTGCCAGGCTATATCTGCAGCTAAACTGAATAAAAAGCAGAATGAACTGAAACGTTAAGACAATAAACACAATAAATAAATAACATTTATGAATGATGCAGTGCTAATTGACACATAATTTATTACAGTAGCCTACAGAAACTATAAAGTATACATTTTTTACCTTATTCTGTGCAGAAATTCTGTGCACCGCCCTACTAATTACAGATGTTTTTCGCAGTACCTGTCCTCAAACGGTGACATCTTTGTTATGAAATGCATGCTTTTTTCGCATAATTATATATAATTATTTATTATTTTTATGTTTTGACTTTCAAAATGTGCAATTTCTACACTACTACCATTAATAGACAGAATTGTAACAATATTGACGGTTTTCAAACAGGTTTTTTCGAACACGTCTGCTGCCCCCAGACAGTCCCGCCCCAAAACACATGCCATTGGTCAAGGGATTTAACAGAACATCTCGTGCAATTTTGTTGACGTGAATACAGCAGAGGTCTGCAAAATCAGTAACATTTGTTTACTCTGCTAACAAGTTTATCTACCAGTTTTTAATTATAGATGTTTCTCACAGTAAATACTGACATCTTTGTTATAAAATGCTTGATTTTTTGACTTAATTGTATATATTTATTTATTATTTTTAAGTTTTGCCTTTCAAAATGTGTAATTTCTACACTACTCAAACAGAATTTTAACAATATTGACTGTTTTCAGACAGGTTTCCAGAACAAGTCTGCCACTGGCAGAACAAACAAACAGTCCTGCCCAAAAAAAATAGTTTTTTTTTTTTTTTTCAGTTTGGATACCACAGATATATATATATACACAAACAAAGAAAAACAAGTAGAATAGAAAGCTAGAGTTTTTTTTTTTTTTTTTTTTTTAAAAAAAAAAAAAAAAAAAAAAAAAAACTCCATCCTGCAACATTTTCAAATGTTTATGTTTCTAAACTCACTCAGCTGTGTGGCATTCAAGTGGAAGAGAGGAAACAACAGTAATATACAACTATAATAACACTCCTTTCAACAACATGGATACGGGCTGGCCGGGATCCAGACGGTTGCTGGGAGGCACACGTTCCATGCCACCCCCGTTCCGCCCCTCTATGCCTGCTGAGAATTTTAGAACGTCTCAGCACCTGTTTACCCCACTAATGACACAGCACGCTCAACAAGACTCAGCTACCTTGGATGGAAAGATGGATCCCGTAGACATTAAATCAGCGTTCCTGTGAGAGCTGCCCTCAGAGCCTCATAAAGACCACATCCAGAGACTCGAACATCCAGCCCGGTCTTTAAAATATGTGCACACTCCCCTAGAGCTCCAAGAGCGGGCATGTTTGTATTCCTTACAGTCGACTGTTTATCCCCTTGAGGGTGAACAGGGGTGCACTGCAAAGCTGGTTATATTAAGATGATATCCACTTCATGAATTTCGACATGCATGATGCAAAAGCAAGCAAGCGTTCCGGCGCATGCAAAACATGCTGAAATTGGACAGCTGTATGCTATTCATTTAAATTTCCTTCTTGTTTTATGCATTACATAAATTTGGACTTTTCCAAACGGAAAGTTTCCAAGCGCTCTCTGACAGTCAGATTAATAAGAGTCCAAAGCTGCAGGAAGACTTGCGTGTCAGCAGCCTGTGGGGTAATTCTGCCGATGTCTGTCATGTTTATGCCTCTGGTCTAGTGATACACTTCAAAAATCTCCCTCCATCAGTAATTGAGCTCTGACAGCTACACGCCTGTACAATATTCCCTCATGTTTCTGAGGCTCCCATCAGCTGTCTGCTGGAGATCTGGGAAAACTCAACAAATACCTGCTGAAGCAGCCTGTGCCAGGAAGATGAGGTGGAGTGGGGAAAGTGTGAAGTAGAGAGAGAGAATGGGTAAGGCCCAAGGTGGTTTAAGTACATCACCTGGACAAAACTATACGTTAGCATTCCTATTCATCTCAAAGCAAGTTGCTGTCATATTTGTTGCATAAGAGAGCAGAACTTTGCGAGACAATCACTTAAGCTGCAAATGTCATGTGACCAATCACGATGGAGCTGCAGGAAAACTCAGGAAAAATGACAAGGCTGATAGGCTAATGGCATCACACAAACGCAAACAATTATAACAACTTACTACTAAAAATAAAAAAAATGCTAACTAGCAAAACCTTCACTGCTTAGTAGGGCTGGGTGAAAAATATCAATATCTCGATTTTAATCGATTCTTATTTTTCCGAAACGATATTGATTCTTAAATCCCAAGAGCTGATCATCTCCTCCACATTAATACCAGTTTCAGCACAAAATAAACGTGACTAAACATCTGAAGATAGGTTAAAAGAAATCCGTATTCTGTCTCATGTAATCGCTCAATCAGTATCTCAGCCGTGTCAATATAACAGCTTGTAAACAATGTCACGTAACGTCACATTTACCTCAAAAAAAAAAACACATTCGGTGACCATAAACTCATTAGTCAGCAAGAAAAATAAACTGTAGCGAGGGGCATTTTGCTAAATATATGCACCATATAATATATTCATTATAACTTTTACTGTTCTTCAATGTTTAATTCATATTTTCATTATTCATATTTAAAAAAAAAAACAGGCTTACAAGTGCTACCCTGATGAAAAAACAACTGAAACCAGACTAAGCTTGTTGGCTAGTCTTCAAGCCTGGTCATAGCTGGTTTAGCAGGCTGGTTTTAGAAGGGTTTGGACGTTCTTTAGGTGGTTTCGCTGGTCTTAGCTGTTCAGACTGGGAGACCAGCTAAATAACCAGCTAAAGCCAACTTAGTCAGGCTAGGAGATTAGCTTTACAAGCTTAAACCAACTAAGACCAGCCAACCAGCATTTTTCAGCAAAGTAATAAACCTTTTACAAATAAATCCTGCGAAAATAAGTAGAAAAGAGCTACTAAATAGAAAACAAGTCGGTTTCTTTGGATTGTTGTTGCTAAACTAAACCAGACTTAGGCTAGCCATGATACAGTTCACGCTAAATGATCAACAAAGCATTCCAAGCTAACAAGGTCAGTTTCACTACAGTCCTTGACAATTGCTGTTTATCCAGCTTCACACTGACTATCTTTTTTACATTCAGCTACAGTGCCAGGTCACTTTCCAAGCCTCATGCTCACTAGCCAGGTTGCATTTCTATTCCTGACATGCTAAAGGCCAAGTTCTTCAAGTTCTTAATGGCACGCGCTAAGCAACTTTCACTACGGCTCCCATGAGAGGTCACTTTCTCCTGCCTGAAAACCCAAGGGTTTGGCCAGCGAGCTTAGCCCTGAGTTTGATTAATCCTTCATGGCCAAGGAACTGAAAAGACGGCCTGGGTGGGGGCAAAACGGGGCCATCTGGAAGGCTTCATAAACATGTCTATCTTTCTGCACTCTCCAAAGGGTTCTAGGAAAGTCATAAAAAAATGAAAGGAGAGGTCCCTTTGCTGAGAGTCTTTTATTTTTTTCTTCTGGAGACACATTCACTGAGTCCAAACGAGTCATTTCGTAAGTGCAGGGACGTCCGACAGGTGGTTGCGGCATCTTGTTGCCTTTCTATTAATTGGAGGCTTAACCCTCATGCTCTGTTTATGGTCTCAGAGACTTGATAGCTTAATAGCTGGAAAAACTTAACAGTGGAATATCAGGTTGATGACTTTCCAAATTTTGTTGATCTGATTATAAACATAAATTCAACATGATAACATGCTTCAAATGTAACTATATCTATTTTGGAGGTCTCCGAGATTCTGTCTATTTTTAAATGGATAAGCTGCATTTCTGAGAAGTGCATGTGCTACAATAGAGGATTAAAGAATCACAAAAAATATGTCAAATGGGTCTTGATCATATTAAAATAATTGGAAGAGAAAATAAATAATTTAATTACAAAATTACTATTATTTTACACATTAATCACTCGGGTTTCTGGGAGCCCAAACAAAAACAACTCAGAACATTTGGGCTATTTGAGGGGTGAAAACAAATAATATCCGCTAGTTCAAATTACATCCACATTTCTGGTACGCCCTGTGGTAGCTTGAGAGCCAAAGAAAAAGTTCAAAAAGCTCCTGCAGCTGACAAATGATGCTTGAGAGATCATGATAGTGAAGCCATGGTCAACCCCCTGTGCCAGCACACTGTCTCACCCCCCTCTTGCTGGAGATGTCTCTTGTTACAGCTGGGAGCAAAATCCCATCACTGCACAAGAGGTCAATTTATACAGCATGCAATCTTACAGCTTTTGAGTGCTTTCCATTATGCGAAACCATTATGTGCATCCCTTTTGTTTAAAGGGGTTGCCAAAGCCTTTCAGAGAGGTCTTCTCAATTTCACATTTATACGTGCACCGCTGCATTTATTAAAAGCCTCTAAACAAAATCATATGGCCCTGAGCAAGTAAAGAAAAAACTACGATCACACTATCAGTTTTGTAGCAACAGCTTTGGTGCACTGCAGGGCACAAGAGTTCAGATGTCAGTGGTGTTTTGATTGTGTCGCAGACTGGCGCTCAACTGTGGAACTGATGTTGTTTTATCTGTAAGCAAGTATGCATGTTTGCGTGCTCAAGAGCAAGAGCGCAAATTCACAAAAATGTTTAAAAGTAAAATGAAATGTCAAACACAAGTTAGAGAATTCCCCTTATTTTCAATAAATAAATAAATGAATAAAATAGTAAGTAAGTTTAGCAAGTTAACCTGTAGGTACAGCTATTTCATATTAAGGTCCACACAAGCTAACATATAATCCCTATAGGTAACATGTAATCCTATGTGCTATTTTACGTAATTCCCTTTCAAATGCGTTCTTGTAGAAATGTGTAGTAAAACAAATAGATATGTGCAGTGAATGTAGAATACAGCTGTGGTGTGGGTGCATTCTTCAGTGCTTTAAGGGCCCTGTGTAATCTATTATCTCTTTAAGACCTTCAGTGCAGACTTGAGACTCTTCATGTTTGCATTAACGACGACGCACACCAGCAACAAAAGGCAAGCCTGTTAGGAAACAGAGCTTCCCCTGCAGCGCGATTGCTATAGTGATCCGGTATTTGGATGTTTACTTAAACCCTTGTAAAAAGTGACATTGGACCAGTCGATGGGGGAAAAAAATCCAGTTCATAGAATAAAACCTCAATATTTACGCCTAAAGACAGTATAAGCAACGGACTCTTCCGTAACAGCTGAACAAGCATGAAAACAAGCAGGTAAGACAATTAGATACAAAATTTGCATGCAACATACTTAGAAGTTCAAAGGAAGCTTACTGAAAGCATGAGTCACGTGTCGAAGTCTTTCCAGTTGCTGTTTAGGCAGGACGCCAAATCTAAAATGCGTTTCATTCAAAGAAACTCTACGACTCTAATCATAATGCTCAAAAAACCCAATGTAAGAGTCACGAAGACTTCAGAAAATGACATTGAGGGTACTCTTTAAACTCAGTCCACCATAACAGCAAAAAGAAAGAATAAAAGCAAGAATAACAGAAGCCTAGAGTGAACTCTGTCCTGTATTTTTTCCTTTTCATTAACAGGTCTTTATTTTTCTCCTCTATTGCCTGCTTCCTGCTGCATAGCTGATGTGTCTGGTCTTGTCCTCCACAATCATTTCACAGATGACTCTGAGAAATCAAAGCGTGCTATTGCTTGCGATTGCATAACAGGACGCGTGTGTAAACAAGCAAGACTCGGGGCACTTACCCAGAGGGGGTGGGGCGCTGCTGGGCGATGTGAGGGCAAGGATGCTCGTTGGGCTGGAGGTAGGCTCGGAGGAGGCCGTGCCCGGGGCAAGTGTGGGTAGAGACTCTGGGAACCATCGGAAGGATGACACGGGGGTGCTGTGCATCCACAGAGCATCATCCGAGCCGAGCCCATCCTCCTCATCTTCTCCCCTGAGGAGATCCAGCCAGTCGGCTTCCCTGCTGCGGCCGGCCCCTTGAATCAGAGCCCGGCGGAGCAGCAGCAAACAGGCTCCGAGTCCCAGAAGCAGGAGCAGCAAAGCGGGAACGAGGAGCAGGGCTCTTCCTCCGCATGCACCCCTGCAGCAGGGCCTCGGAGGGCGATGTGGGGTCGGCTGCGGCGGAGGGAAACGCTCCTCTCCGGCCCCCGACACGAGCCCAACACTCTGCCCCTGACAAAGAGACACCAGAAAGACAGGCAGCGGATAGACAGAAACATTTGGGTCCATCGGAGGCTCGTCCAAATCCTGCTCGGTATCTCCCGGCTCGCACTTCCTCTGCAAGCGCTCATAGGGCTAACGTGTCCGGTACAAAATCTCAAACTGCCCTGCACACACACATACCTCAAGGCCAGTTGTCAGGTCTCACACAAAGCCGCCCTCGCACACTACTGGCCGTGAAATTGCGGCATAGCGGTCCTTGCAGCGAGCTGGCAGACAGAAAGCAAATCTTTAGATGTGGGGTTTCAGATCCGGGATGACCGCACCCAGAAACAGCAGCACCAGCCTACTGCCCACAGCTCTGATGGTCACAGCCAGCTGCAGCAAATCTGCCCTGCTGGAGCACACATTCACACACCCACATATATACCAGCATCCGGTCTGATGGGGAAAACAGAGGGGCTCTCCCCACCCAAACACACTTAATGAAGTAATGAATACTGTGGGCAAGACCACCAGCAACATGTGGCATGGGGGGGAGAGGGAGGGACAGCTGTGGTAGACGACTACAAAGGGCAGCACCTTTACAAGAAGCAAGCAGGAACGGGAAATATATGTATTCCTTATGTGACCAGAGAAAGTGCATCAAACAGCGCATGGGCCTAAAGAATCTGACCCCTGAGTCAAAGGTCACACACGGCTCCTAATGGTCAACGCTTCATAATCCAAAACACACTGCCTGGCACATACAAACCTCACCTACAGTACACACATGGACAGGGGATACATAAGTCCTACTAATTAAATTAAGGGTATATATTAGGGGTGTCGCGATATACCGGTATTGACGATAACCGTGATATTCAAATAGTGAAATATCAGCATCGTGTTAATTTAGGGTGTGACGATATACCGGTTTTGGCAATAACCACAATATTTAAAATGAACAGGACTCTTATGATAACGACACTATAGCATGCAAATACTCCAGCGCCAGTACCTGGTTGACCTCCCAGGTGGCAGTATTGTGCCTTAACGCTGACACCTGTTAAACAAGAAGAAGTCGCAGCACGCGCAGCTACTCCGAGAAGAACCATTTTCAATATTATACAGACAGTAAGTTGCCATTATTTTACTAGTCATGGAATGGGAAACAATGTTACATTAACCTGTTAACAGCGGTTTCCTGTGTTCATATATTTTAAAGGGGTGATTCTTTTAATAAGTACCGCACTTTCTTTACTCGTTTAATTTTTGTATTTGCAATCAAGTGGCCAATACATGTGTGTAGCACTTGATTTCTTTGTTCAAATCTATTACACAATTAAAACAAATCTAGAAAAACTGAGCGACCACATTGCTACATTAAACTCTGTAAAATGTTAAGTTGGTCGCAGGGTCATGCACTTAATGCCTCATCTGCAGCCGTTCTAGATGTACATTAAAGGGGTCATATGATGCGATTTCAATTTTTCTCCCCACTGGATGCAACAAATGCCTCGTTTATAATGGGTTTTAATGTTTTTGTCTCATTGCTCCGGCCGGACAGGGCATCACAGTATGGTAAGGGGCGTAACATTTCCGTCACACGAGTGTACATTCTTAGTATGTATAGATAACACACATCTTGAAATAATGTAGTGATGCCTAAATTCAATTCTTTACATGTGTTTTATATTAAAAACGGTAGAGACTTAAAATCATAAATCAGTAATGAAAATAATGATCAGCTTACTGTTACTTCTCAGAATTATTAATCAGCAAATCCCTAAGCAAAAATATTTAATTTCCTATTTATTTTACATTTCGGATAAAATATGACAAGGACATATTCCTAGACCGGTTTCGTGAAATTCACTCTTGACACACACCCACACCCACACCTGAACTCAGCAGTCTCCATAAAGATATATTGTGGAAATCAAAACAACAGAGCTATTTGGACTCTTGGCAGTCTTTTGTTTGTTGATGTGTTATGTAAAGCCTCCCTATTTGTGCTAAATTAGGGCTGCTGTCACCAGTTGTTCCTGTTGGACTGTAAATACAGTTCGCTTGCCATGAATCTCCCTGACTGAGGGCCGACACCGATCGTACTGCTCACCCGCACCGATCAATGTCTTCAGTTCCCTTACAGGCACTAGACATTCTAGCACAGTCACTGCCAATGTCCCAAAAAGATTTCTAGCATCCTTTAAGCCCAGTAAATCTTGGCGTTTGGGCTGTTGGAAAAAAAACAGAGTCTGTGTTTTGCAACAGAAATAGAAAGAGACAAGGAGGGGTGAAAGAAATGGCAGACCTGAATCAGAGGGGTCAATGTGGTTATCCCCAGTTTGACGCTGGCATTTTTAGGAGTTAAAATCCTTCATTAAAGATAAGCGATGGTTTATATTAGTCAAGTTAAGCAGAAATATATTGGCTTTCATCACAGAGGCAGGTGTTGTGTGTGTGAAGTAGTTTTGTGAGGAGATTCACAGTGGTTTGTGAGAGCGGGAAAGCGGCTGAGAGAAAGGGGGAGAGAGAAATTGCTGCTGGTGGGCCCCAGCATGACTGATGAGTTTGGAACAATCGGCCGCCCAGCTGCGTTTTCCATCAAACACATTCCTCTCACCTCACGCTTTCCCTCTGTCCCACTCGTTCACTCTGCGGCTGTAAGCAGCGCCCCCTAGGGACGTGATTTTTATGTGATGGACAGAAATACTTGAGCCATCTGTGGCAGGAATATCCTCGTATCTGTACGACCACAGGCTGGATTTCACATCATCCTATTTTTCCACTGAAAAAGATATCTTTGGTTCTGACGAGATTGAATATGATCTGATTGTGTGCAATTGAATATCTCTCTGTTTTAATTTGATCCAATCAGGACCAAGGGGTCAACATTGAAAATGTGTTCCATGTGTGCAACTGCCCGAGGTATTATGCAAATAAAGTCCCAGTTGTGAACTTTTCTACAGATGTGACACGCGCACAGCCCGAGAAACAAGCACAGTGTGTGTGCTGTAGAACAAAGACTGCATCAAACCCTCCTCAAATGGGCTACAGCCCAAGAATTCCCGATCTGTCAGGCAGCACAGAGGAGATCTAAGTGAGGAATCACCTCGACTCGTCTCTGGCCTGGAGTTCTGGAATAACAGAGAATCCCATTTCAAAATATGTGATTCTGAAATCCTAAAGCACTTACAGTACTTTTATGTTTAGGGTTCTGCAAGAGCAGCATTTTAAACCTGTTATAAATACAATAAAATATGATGACCAAAATTATTATGAACATAAAACTTCCCTTACATAGAAAGTGAATATAAAGTGAAACGGGACTCTGTTCTATTTTACATTTACATTGATTAATTTAGCAGTATTTTATAAACAATATGATACAGATACATTTTTAATTTAAAAAAGTAGGCCTAGTTGTGCGAAAACTGATTTTTTGGACACAATAATGACTACATGATCCTTAGACTACAACAATAAAAACATAATATGTATAATGGATATTAAAGCAATAAGCCCCAAGAAGCCATTGTTTACAGTGAATTTATAACCGCTAAGGGGCGTTGTTAGGCACGACTAGGAACAGAGTAAACCATGGCTTCACGAGGCTTATTGCTTTTATAAAACGTTTATTCCCTATATGTAGCAAGGTTTCACAAAATAAAACAAAGAAAATAAAATTTAATGATATTAATAAAAACATTATTCTTAACATTAAAAACATTATTCAAACAATCTAGTTCCTCAGAAACAGTTGTGGTTGCGACAAAGTGGTTGCCGAGAAACACACAGACGTAAACAAATGATTGGCCAGCTATCCAGTGCGTTGTGATTGGCCGAATACCTCAAGCGTGTGACGGAAATGTTACCATACGTTACCATACTGTGATGCCCTGTCAGGCCGGAGCGACGATTCAAAAACATGAAAACCCATTATAAACGAGGCATTTGTTGCATCCAGTGGGGACATAATTACGGATTATAATGACTTATACTGTCTTTTTACGCATTTTTCTTATGTAATTTGGATGCATTAAAGTGACTTGAATTAAAAATCACCTGGCTGTAAATGTTAAACTTTTATTTTTTTGAATTTTCACTTCCTTTGTTTCCTACTGTAAGCATGTCTATTATTTATGTGCCGTTTACTCTCAGGATTCTCTTTAATTTTGACACAACATTATATTAATAATTTTCTTTTAGTTTTATGTGTACTGTGCTGGCTGGTTTTGTTCATACTGGTCTTTATCTGCACCGGGTTGGAAAACATTCCGTACGTTTTAACTTTCAGATGTCTTTTCCTTATTCTTCCGCCAAACATTGTAGTTCCTCAGAAACCGTTGTGGTTGCAACAAAGTGGTTGGCGAGCAACACACAGACGTAAACAAAGGTGTATGTTTGTAGAGTAATTTACAACAGCTTTGAACGCGACTCAACCAATCAGAATCAAGGACCAGAACTATCCATTTTATAATAATAATGTTTTCATAGTTTTTTTTTCTTAATAAGAATAAGAATAAATGTTATTATTATTATTATTATTATCATTGTTGTTGTTGTTGTTGCTGTTGTTGTCATTGTTTTTGTATCACTTGTTGCCATGTTACACATTTTACAAACAATACCAAAATTATTTATTAATTATTATTTATAAATAAATTATCATCTTATTATTATTAGTAATTATATTATATTATATTATATATTATATTATAATTAAGTTACATAATATGTATATAACAATTAAAGTATATAACATTATTATTATTATTAATGTTGTTGTTGTTGTAATACTTTGCAATTTTATGTATTTTAAAAACAGTATAAGTAATTATTATTAATAATAATAAAACATTATTATTATTAATACCAAAGAATTACAAAACAATAATATAATATAATATTAATATTAATTATTATCTAAATTATTTTATTATTAATCCATAATGATGATTATTATTAATATTATAGCATGCCATTACATTTACATACAAATCCCACCCTACATTTTAGTCAAATTATTAGCGATTCTGCAAAAGAAAATGAAGAGGTTTGTAGGCCAAGCTTATGAACATTAATCTACACGCTATTGTTTAATATGGGATAAGATAATAGCGCAGGGCATGAGGATGTATTGGTGCGACAGCACATTTGTAACACTAATACTGCTCTCTGCACAGGCTGATTGTTTTCCCACTAAGTATTCGTCCACAACATAACCTTCTGACCTTTTCATGTCCTGCTTCACTCGACTGGTGACCTGTGACACCACAATGCTTTGATAAACCAGAGTCACCTTCAACACGGACATGGACACAAACACACGGGAGCAGCAGGCAGTGAAGGGTGACAGCGCTGTGGTGTTGATCTGAGAGACGGCTATCATGGGCCTGCTGCGCAGACAGAAGAAGCAGTGTTTGGGAGGCCCCCCCGGGGAAGGGGGTGAGCTCTAAAATTGTCTGTTGTTTGTCTTCATTAAATGTAGCCCCAAGGTCACAGGGTCTCTGGACACCCTCAGCTCACCTCCCCTGAACAGCCATAACTTCAGCCCAGATTAGCTATAATTAATGAGTCCAATTACTCAGCTCACTAATCTTGTTAAACGTCCTGCTGGAAGAGCCAAAATATGCATGTGTGTGTTTACTGGAGTTGTTTAAAAGGGAGGGGTGTGATGAAAAACAGCCTTTATGAAGAGAGAGATTCATTTCCTGTGTCATACCAGCAGTGCAGCAGTGACAAAAAATCAGCCAGCGATCTGATTGGCCGGCGGGGTGAGAGGCAGCACGTGATTGGCCGAATGCCTGGATAGAACCGTCGATCTACAACTGCATTACGAAATGGGTTTGAAAAAGCTGCCTCTGCAAAGCATCTGGCTTTCCTCCTCTTTATCGCTCGGTCTTCTGCTCTCCCTCCATCTTTCTCTCTGTTTCCCTCTCTTTCCTTCTTTTACAATGCCTCCCCGACCCAATGCTTCTTTTCCCTATCGACCTCTCCATCTCTCGTTCTTCTTCTCAGGCAAATTCACAGATAGCACTGGTGCGTACAGCTGCCGCAGGCCCCCAAAATGGCATAGACTTTCTCAACAGTAGCCGTTCAACTGATGACCTCAGGAAGAAATCAATCTCGTTAGTGACTAGAATAAATGAAAAGCCTGTGTTCTCCTCAACATGAGCATCATGCAAGCACTTCTTTGTACCATAGAAATTGCTGATTATCGTTTCAAAACATTCTGGATTCCAATGAAATAACCAAAAATACAGATAGAAATATGGGAGTCTGCCTCCACCTCACAGTAAACAAAAAAAACAAAAAAATAATAAAATAAAAATAGGTTGTGAATTTCCTAATTGTGACCTTGAGATATTAGTCAGATACTTAAAAAGTCACAATGTGAGTCGACTACGACTGTTAATTGCGACATTAAATCTTACAATGTGACATTACATCTCGCAACTGCAACTTTGTGTCTCGTAATTGCGACTTTATTTCTCACAAAATGGCTTTATGTTTTGCAATCCAGCTTTATATCTCACCATCCAACAATTGCAACACTTGTTTCTTATAACTACAATTTTATGTCTCACAATGTGACCCTAAATATCATAATTGCATAATTATATATTGCAACTGCACTTCTCATAATTGTGACTTTATATCTCACAATGTAGATTTGTCTCGCAATTCAACATTATATCTCACCTTCTGGAATTATTATCTTGCATTTGCAACATTGTTTCTCATAATGGCAACTTTATATCTCACAATGTGACTTAATCTCATAATAGACATAGTTAACATGAACTACTGAAAAATACTTCTAATGCAATTATTAATCTTAATGACAATTTCAATATTTACTAATACATTATCAAAGGCTGTATCTGCTAATATTATTAAATGGAACTGAGCAAACATGAACTAACAATGAACAGTATTTTTATTAATTAACTTTAGCAAAAAATTTATAAATACTGTATCGTTTTTAGTTAATGCTTTAACTTATATTAACTAATGGAATCTTATTGTAAAGTGTTACCCATAACAAATCTCATAACAATATCTCTCATTATTGTGACTTTATATTTCACAATTGCAACTTTGCTTCTCGTAATTGTGAATTTATTTCTCACAACGTGGTTTTATGTCTTGTGATTCAGCATTATATCTCACTATATTAAGTTATTATATAAGTTATTATATAACTGCAACTTATGAGGCTTTATGTTATTTTTAACTTTATCTCACAATTATCTCTTTACTCTGAGACAGAAAAAGGGTTCCACAGCAAGAGTTGAACTTGTGACCTCTCAGACTTAAGCAAAAAATATTCCTCTGAGTCACATCAGGTCCTGCTCAGGTGGGGCCCGATCCTCCCTGAGACTGAAATCCTAGAATCACCCTTTTCTGCACCGTCAGAAGGTAGGAGGCTGGGAAAACAGTGTATCATACAATCAGTTGAAGGTATTTCCTAAGCTGTTAGATTTATGTTTCTCCCCTGGTCACTTGAGAGCTTCATTGGTGGTGGCCTCATTCAGGTTGTTGATCTATGTTGCACGCTCTTTTTTTTTTTTTTTTTTTACTTTATGAGGACTGTATTGGGGGCAGGCCCCTCCCCGACCATGGGCTTGGTCTTGCCTCCACCTTCCTCGTACCTGTGTGTGTGTGTGTGTGTGCAAGTTGGCTGCCGTGACACTGTGAGACTTGTTCTGGGGCGCCTGACATGCCGACAAACAATCAGAGTGAAACATACACAAACACACATATACACGCACCTCTCTCAACCCTCCTGCTGCTCTAAACCTCCACACGCAACTACATAAATGCACAATGTAAAAAAAAGGCATGCGAAGTATAAGTCATTCGTTTTGGAAAATCCATCTTAATTGAGTTTCGGAACACGTTCTTGACCACCTAAATTACTCCAGGTATCTCACCCCTGATAGAAAATCTAGTTCAAGCTGGTAGCTGGGTTTTGGAACATGGTAGCTAGTCTCTAGCTGGTATAATATGGTTATTAGCTGGTCTATAGCTGGTTGACCTCCCACCATGCTCTCAAAACCAGCACGACCACCTTAAACTGGTGTAAACAGCTGATATCTGATTTGTAGCTTATCCAAGATGGTCTACTAGCTTAATAAGACTAGCTCAAGTTTCAAGTTTATTTGTTTATTAGCTAAAAACCAACTACTATTCTAAGGTGGTCAATTACATGTTCCAAAACTCAGTTAAGATGGATTTTTCCAGAAGGAATGACTTATACTTTACATCGCTATTTTTTACATTGTGCATTTTGTAGTTGCGTGTGGAGGTTTGCAGCAGCATGAGGGTTGTGAGAGGTGCGTGCATATGTGTGTTTGTGTATGTTTCACTCTGATTGTTTGACGGCATGTGAGGTGCCCCAGAACAAGTCTCACAGTGTCACGGCAGACAGCTTGCACATACACACAGGTATGAGGAATGTGGAGGCAAGACCAAGCCCATCGGGGGTGGTGTGGCCCCAGGCTCAGGGAGGGACCTTCCCCCAATTCAGTCCTCATAGTGAAGAATTAATGCTGCTCAATGTGAAAGCCCGCAGGTGATGGAGATTTACCGCTGATTACAGAACCGGCTTTCTGACAAGATGCGCATTAAATATCGCATGCGATTTATCGTGCAGCCCTAGTTTTTAGCTAACAAACTTGAAACCTGAGCTAGTCTTAAGCTAGTAGACTATCTTGGATCAGCCACAAATCAGATCCCAGCTATTTTGTAGAACATGATACAGCTACAGACCAGCTAATAACCATTTTAGACCAGCTAGAAACTAGTTTCCATGTTCTAAAACCCAGATACCAGCTTGAACTAGATTTTCTATCAGGGGTGAGATACCTGGAGTAATCTCAACTTGGAAGAGCAGCCAACTATGCACTTACAGATATGTGCAAAACCCTGACATAAACACACACACACACACTTGTTTTTGAGTATTTTGCCCATGTTGTGATCTTGTGCACGTCTTCATCTCTCACCACAATACATTTGTCAGCAAAAAAGAATGTATATATTTGGCAGCCCATAAGCAAAGACACACTCTTGTCTTCCTTCTCGCTGATCTATGACTTTAAAGAAAAGTTTTCACTTACTGCTTTGTACGTGCACTGTACTGGTGCTGTTGTCCTTCCCCAGAATATTCTCTGCCATACATGTGTAATTCCCAGAATCCTCCAGCTTTGCACTGCTGATCTGAACTTTGGAAGTTTTCCTTCAAGAAGAAGACAGACAGAAACAGGAGAAAGAGTCAAGGATTCCACTATAAAAAAATGTAAGAAGGAGAAACTCTCCAGAGAAACCCTCTGTATAAATTAGAGCTTGGTTCAAGTCTTTAAACAGAGATAAAACAGAGACATATGACACTCTGAGAATCCCAGTGAGCTTCACATTGCTTCCACAAATGGTTCTTTTTGGTGAAGAACATTACCAATGAATCAGTTAAATTAGACAAAAATCTCCTTTACCCTTAGATCATTTCTTAATACCGAAGATAATTTTAAAGGCAATTTACTCACTTCAATATCATTCCATACCTGCATAATTTTCATGGAACTCAAAAAGTAGATATTTTTTGAAGAATCTTCATGCAGCTCTTTCTATATGATAACTTATAGTGACTCTCTGTCAAACTCCACAAAAAGACAAAAATGTACCATAAAGCATCATTAAAATTATACTCCATATGAATTGGATCATATGTTTCATTCTTTTGAAGTCATATGAAAGCTTTGTGTGAGGACCAAAATATAAGTCACTATTTACTGCAATTCTTTGGCTTCACTAATGCAGGCTTGATTCAAGCTTTGATGCATGTGTTACTTAGAACTGTCTTTCAAAGAGCTGCATGAAAACCTGGGGAAAAAATATATTATGTGCCATTATAACATTTTGTAACAACATAAGCTTAAAGGAATAGTCCACCCAAAAAAATGACAATTTTATCATCATTTACTCACCCTCAAGTTGTTCCAAACCTGTATATGTTTTTTCCTATGTTGAACACAAAAGAAGATATTTTGAAGAGCCAAACAGTTGTTGGTCCCCACTGACTTCCATAGTAGAGAAAGAAATATTATGGAAGTTAATGGGGACCATCAGCTGTTTGATTACCAGCATTCTTCAAAATACCTTGCATTTACTGAACACAAAAGAAGACATTACGAAGAATGTGGGTAACCAGTGGGTAACAGTTGCTGGTCCCCATTGACTTCCATAGTAAGAAATACTATGGAAGTCAATGGGAAAAAACTCTTCAAAATATTATCTTCTTTTATGTGCAACATAAGAAAGAAACTCATACAGGTTTGGAACGACATGAGGGTGGGTAAATGATGAGAAAAATTTTCATTTTGGGGTGAACTATCCTTTTAAGTATATATTATATTTTAGAGAATCTTTGGACCCACGGGTTGGTAAACCAGCTTTCCCATCAGATTAGGAAGACCAACTTAAACCGGCTTAGATCATTTTAAACTAATAACACTGTTTTCATTTTTGGTGACCTATTTCTTTAATCGTGTCATTAACAATATATTAGACATGCATGCTGAAACACTTCACGTTAATTACAAGGGCACAGGCAGTCTGTAGCACACTGCCCATAAGGATAAAACGCTTGACTTATGTGAAGTTCAAGATCTACACTTAGAACGTCTGATAAACGTCTAGAACTGGAGGTTGGATTCTGCTGGTGTGTGCTAGTGGATGTGCTGACTCACTTGCCGTTCCTGGAAATTTTGATCTCTTTGCTCTTCTTCAGTTCAGTGCCATCTTTGTACCACTTGTACTGCGGGGTGGGGTTGCCGGAGGCCTCACACCTCACAATCAGCCTGCTTCCTTCGTCCACCAACACAGGATTTTTCATGCGCTTCAGTGAGGGAGGAGCAGCTGAACAACAGAAAGAAAGAAAGAATATTGTGTTATAAGTACTTATTTTTAACATCAACATGTAGTAGGGTTGATGCAGTGATGGAGCAGAAAATAAGGGAGGGATGCAGAGAGAGAAAAATCCAGAAAAGTCTTTTAGCTGGCCAGATGATGTCACCAGAGACACTGGCAGTGTGAGGCAGTTCTCTCTTCGTTTCAGTCCAAGCGCTGAGCTCTCTCTGCTCTCAGGGATCAATGCAGCACATTTACAGCACTAAAACACCTGCATTTTGTGCTGCTCTTCACTGTTATGAACTCAACCACACATGTGGACATGCTAAAATAACAAAAGGATTCACATGCAGTATCGGGGGTAACTATCTACACTAGCAGCACTACTAACTTAAAGGTATAGTTCACCCAAAAAATAAAAATACTTTCATCATTTACTTACCCTCCACTTGTATGAATACAGAAGACATTTTGAAGAATGTTGTTAAACCAAACAGTTGACGGTAGCCATTGACTTCCATAATATCGGGGAAAAAAATACTCAATGGCTAGTAGTCACCTTTTTGGTTATCAAAATTCTTCTCAGAATTTGAATTTTGAGGTGAACTATCTCTTTAACTTACATTGTTTTCAAGGTTTTCCGGTAACGAGGTAGCTTTTTCTATTAAAAAAGTAGCAGTGCTACTTGACAAAGCACTAGCCTACACATATATTTTTAAATGTCATGTTGTATTGCGCACAAACTGAGGAAGTAATCAAATGTGTTCTCCTAAATGGTCCTTTCTCATGTTTAGCGTTCGAAAGTCACATTCATTTTTAGTGAATTGGTTTAGCAGTCCTCTCTGTCGAAGCATTTATATGTCTGATTCATTCAAGTGAATCAGTTTGCACTAAAAGTCTCTCTCACTGCCATAAAGCATTAGAATGTCTGATTCATTTTAGTGAATTGGTTCATACTAAGTGGTTCTGTCAAAGTGTTAATATGTCGGATTCAAATCTGATTCAAATGAATCGGTTCAGGCTAAACGGCTCTCTCTCTCTTTGATAGGAAGCGTTGGAGTGTTCAGTTCGGTTCATACTAAGCAGTCCTTTCTGTAAAATGTATGATTCATTCAAGGGAATTACCTCGTGCTAAATGGTTATCCCTCTGATATGAAGTGTTGGCAGAGGCGGACTTAACCATTAGGCAAAGGTAGGCGACCGCCTTGGGCCCCCAAAAGCCAAGGGCCCCCTAAAATGCTTTTTTATATGCGAGATGCGCGTTTAGTACGGAATGAACGGCGCAGACGCGCGTTTAACGCTCGCGGTTGTCGTCTGTAGTAGCTAAATAGTATTTTTGCCATTTAATATTCACATACACTAGTCCATATCGTGGTTTGATTGAAGTGTACTGAATTGCATTTGATTTATTCATTCAATATTTGACGAATTCCGTGACATTGCTCGTTACACAGTAAACTTCTTTTGTGTAGCATTTTGAATGTACAAAAATTAAAGGGTTTGTTTAATTTTCATTTGGAATAAAAGATAGATTAATGTTTTCGCCTTCATTTGATTACCAGAAAAATGAAAATACACAACACAGAATTTCTAAAAAATAAATAAATAAAATAAAAATTTCATAGGGCCCTATTATTGTATACAAATTAATAAATTAAGTTGTTTTATGAATTCAATTAATTAGATATGTTTTTGATTACACCATTAAAATGGAATACATAAAAATTCAAGTAATAAAAAAAAGAAAGCGCACAATTTGGGTCCTGAATGTAATTTTTGTTAAACTTTTAATAGGCCTAAATTGCTCGTTTTTGTGAAAGACCCAAGAAGGACCATGCACAGTCACTTTCCACACAGGCACACTTCATGTTTGGTTGAAATAATCCTTAAGCATGTAAATTTATAATTTCCTTCAGTTTAATTTAAATGTGCAATTAAAATAAATAAAAATACATGTATATTTTAAAGTTTAGAATTAGACAGCCTTGCGTTTGCATAGTGAAAATTACCCCAAACGCACCACCTAGTGTCCAACCTACTCTAATACTATTATAACCTGTTTAAATGTGAACAAGGGATTTACAACATTAAAGAAATCCTTTATTTATAACATGTACATGAAAAATCGAAAAGATTGGACACAACTATGGGACACGGTCGTGCAGCAGTGAGCAACAGTGAAAGGAACCTCAAGGTTGTAAATGTGTGAAATTGTATAGGGTCCCATTCCTGTATTTTGCCTGGGGCCCCCAAATCACTAAATCCATCCCTGAGTGTTGGTATATTTGATTCATTCTACTGAATCAGTTTGTGCTAAACAGCTTTCTCTCCCATGCACAGTATTGGAATGTCTGATTCATTATTCTGAATTGGTTTGTTCAGATCTGTTTTAAAAATGATTCACACAAAAAGCAGAACATTTAGCTGATGTTGTTTTCAACTCATTTTTATAAAGTAGTGTATATTCTAGTTTTTAGTTGTTTATTTGATTGTTCAAGCATTGTTTTGTGCTAAAAATATGCTACTGCTCTAATTAAAAAAAAAAAAAAGCAATTGGTTATAAATGTAAAACGATACCTACCCCTTTAGTAGCCTAAGTTAACTACTTTGTTTCAAATCAACAGTATTTGTCTCACTATTCAAGGAAACCCTAGAAATTAGGATTGTTATTATTCATGATTTGGTGACTTCATCTTATAATTTATTAATTAGCTAAACTTACTCTAAAGATCAAAATCCATCCAGAGACTTTAATCCCAATCAATCTTCTAGAATGAGATAAAGGGGTCATAGGATGCTACATGCACTTTTACAAGTTGTTTGAACTGAAATGTGTGTTGGCAGTGTGTGTACACAACCACCCTATAATGATAAAAATCCACCCAGTGTTTTTTTTTAATCTGGTTAAATGTTTTTTTCTCGAACATTTAACCAGATAAATCTCAAATTGCCCTTTCTCAAATCGAGCCGATCTCAGATGCCTGTCTGTGTGACGTCATTCATGATCCATCCTCATCTACAGAAGAAGTGAGTATAATGTTTTGTAATGAATCTTTGCAAATCGCCTTTCCTAATAATGTGCTAATTAGCAAGTTTCACGATGAATGCGGCTAAAGTAAACAGGAAGAGAGGGGCGGGATCAGCAGAGCTCATTAACATTTAAAGGAAAATGCTACAAACACGGCTTGATCTGAAAAGAGCTGTTTTTGACAGGGTAAAAAAGGTGTTTTTTACACTACCATTGAGAAATTTTAACCAAACTATGTTACAGACTTTTCATTAAGACCCTAAAGAATCATATCAACTTGTGGAAAATGGGCATCCTATGACCCCTTTAAATAAATTTGTTTTGAAAAAGCATGTCGTCAAAACACCAATGTTCGAGAAGAAAGCAGAGAGGCTTAGCTTGTCTTTAACACATATTTTGAAATTATGCAAGAACGGCAACTGATGACTTCATAAATTCTAAAGAGACACTCAATCTCAGACAACAGTCAAAACACCAACAGAATGGAGGACAACAGTGCTGAAAGGAGGTGAAGTTACTACATGTGGGCCGCCACATGCCCAGACGCTGCCATGCATAGTCACTCAGGAAATGCATTATGGGATTAATGCAGACTCAGACAGCAATCACAAGGCTTCAAAGAGTTGCGGTTCCACATCCGAAGGGCAGAACTGGGCGATGCTTTTTGGCTGTACCCTACTGTCCTGGATGAGAGAAAGGCGCATGCTGCCCCAAGGCTGGGGCAGGATTCTGTGTAGCTCTTTGGGCCTTCCCAAAGTGAATCCATGGAGGCACTTACACTTTTACAATGGCTACCTCTTTATTACTTGTCAACGCACATGATCAATACCCAATTAAAGCCTTAAGCTATTATTGCAAAAGATAGCAAGCATCAAAAAATAAACAGATGAAAATACACAAGCATTAACATCAATTAGAAACAGAGGTTGCTAAAATAACCAACAGTCATCCTAATTTTGGAACAACTGTCCCACTTCCCTGTCCCAGTAAAGGCAGCTGTTTTATCCGAATGTCTGCTTTCATGGCTGAATGATGCAGTCTGTTCTGATGTTGCGTAGCTCAAAGTAACATGACAGTCTCTGGCACAATGTTTGGATTGTACTGTCAGTCGAATAACGTCTCAGGTTTCCCATGACAGCCTCTAGTGATGCGCATTCTCTCAGAAAAACCACCAAGTGTCCGATGTGGTTCTGCTCCACACCATTTAATGCTCACTGCTGTCGTTACCCCTCGGAGGCCATTAGACTGATGGGATACAGTGCGCCAGCAACACGATTCTTTGTACAAATATTTAAAGACACTGTAATCTCCCTGTATATTTGTGCTGAATGAAACCGTTCTGATTAATTGTTTTAATTGAATCTTGAATTCAATAAGCACAGTTTTCTTTTAATTAAACAGAAAAGTTAAAGATGTTTAATAAAGAAACAAACATCAACACTGACTGAGAAAAAAAAAAGTCACTGGAGTTTGATTTCATGATACTCAACACATGAAAAAAAAAAGCCTTTATGAGAACTAAACCAATTTTATTATCTGTCTAGAAGCTGGATGAGTAAGCAAAGGCCTTTTTTCCGACCACAATGTAACTTTTACTCACCCTAAACTCAGGGCACCTGCATCATTACTCAGCATGGACCTTTGGATTGACTGTGTTGTGCAACACAGCTTATGATGAATTCAAGCCGAGTAAGTGTGTGTTTTGCATTACACACTGCACAACGTCCGTTACTGCGACGTTATCGAAGAAAGTGCGAGTGATAGTTGCATACTTGCGCATAACGCCTAACTATGTTGCATTGGGGCCGAATCGGGGGTCGAGAAGGTCACGGTTAAGCACATGACGTGTATGCAGTGTTGGGGAGTAACTAGTTACATGTAACGGCGTTACGTAATTTAATTACAAAATAAATGTAACTGTAATCAGTTACAGTTACTAAGAAAAAATGTGTAATTAAATTACAGTTACTTATGAAAATGTTAACGATTACAAAGGGGGTTACATTTGAATATTTACAGGCGTCCACATTCAGATTTAATTGATTTCTTTCCCAAATTGCACTGACTACTCTAAAATATGAGACATACGGCCGCGATGCGGAAAACACGGAGTGGTTTGTAGAATCCAGTCATAAAAACGGAACTCCTATTACGCGGAATGTCAAGGAATATGCCACATTTTGGACGAATAAATCAAAAGTAGGTTATTACACTTGAATCAAAACGCAATATGGACTATAGTGTATGTGAATATTAAGCAGCAAAAAGACAAATGAATTCTGCACGTTCTGCTTGTCTTTACAATAGTAATTTAGCAGACAAATAATCGTTTTATAATATATAAATATACAGTATATTTTATAATAGATTTAGGGGGAGCTAGGGCAGACAACAACACAACCCTTACGAAAATTAACAATGATTTTACTATAAATCCAAAGACAATGGACCATGGTAACCATAGATTAACCATGTTTTTTGTTACACTAACCATAGTTTAACCATGGAATGTGTAGTAAAAATAAATACAAATGTTAATCCATTTGCCAAAAAAATAAAAAGAATACATGGTTACTGTACTTTTACTATAATAAAATCATGGTAATTTTTTTTAAGGGAAAAATATAACTCATGTTCAGTATTATGAATTTTCTATAAAGATATTGTAATAGTTATTATTGTACTAATTTTGACATGTAGGCAATTTAGAAAGAATAATTTTGTTAAATCTTGAGTATTAAAGTCATGTGAGAGACATAGAGAAATCAAGGCAAAATAAAGAGACTGAAAATTAAAATGGAAGTGAAGGTGCCTTTCAGGAGAGGACTTTTAATTATTTTGCATGTCCCCAGCCTAAGGAGTTTTTGTGATGACCATACAAAAATAGGGTTGTCTGTGTTTTAGAATTTGTTTGGGTGTATGGGATGGCCTGGATGAGTGTGAGATTTTCCAGTCCGTAAATTAATGGCGCAGACACGCGGTTTCATTTAAGCGTGCATGTGTACTGCTGGTGGTCTTTTCAGCCATCTCAATATATATGAGTACATGAACACATAAACATAATCTCTAGAACTGCTCTGAGTCACTACATGAGCATTTTACAATTTCTTTTGAGAAAACTATTGTCATATCATATACACAGACACTAATGTTTAAAAAAGACACCAATGTTTCAGGAGTTTAGTACAAAGATTAGGACACATGCTTGTTAGATAACCATATTTGGGTTGATGTATATGCTTTTATTTTATTTTTTCAATTAACTGTTTTTTTTTTTCAAAGCATTGTTAGATGCAGTGTTTCCTGTATTTATGCGAAGATTTGGTTTCAAAAACAGTATCAGTAAACTATTTCTTATGATTTTAAATCTGCATTGAACTTCAGATCAATCTCAAAGTAAAAGGCGGTACTAAAGTCTGATTTTTTTTTTGTGGATGTGTTCAGTTATTATCATCTTAATTCAAGTGATGAAGGATTTTGAAAGTCTGACAGTGTTGAGCACATGCTGTAAGGTTAACCCTGCATGGTGTAAATGTTTGAAAATGATTAACAGTTGAAAACATTCATTAGAAATTTAGAAAAGTAATCAAAAAGTAATCAAAAGTAATCAGTTACATTACTTTAATAAAGTAATTTAAAAAGTTACACTACTATTACATTTTAAATAGGGTAACTTGTAATCTGTAACCTATTACATTTTCAAAGTAACCTTCCCAACACTGCGTGTATGTGAGGGTTCTGTGGAGAATGACTGACATGAGGCATCTTGTTCCGAGTTGCTTTTGTATATGCAGGGTGATACTTGCCCGTGTTCAGATAAGAAGGGTGGGGTGTCTGATTTGTTCGCTTCATGTTTTCCCGACTGCAAAGTAGTACTCATACTCCATGACCATGACAGAGTCATTCTAGAGTATTCAACCTCATAAAGAAGATCAAACAGAAGTATGGGGTTTATTAAACTAGGCGCTGAAAACTGTCAAATCATACTTAAATGGCAAGTCATAACTAATGCCACATGTGCATGATACATCAAACATTATCTTGTCTCAATTTGAGGAAGAATAAAGCACTACACAGCCTGAATAATAACCAGCAGAGATGGAAAACCATTATTCTTAGAGTTTATTGCTCATTTAACAGCAGTGCGGCTTCTGCTACTGTGGCGGGAATGTTTGTTTGCACTTTCTGAGCATGTAGATTATTTCTCCATGTCACCCCTAGCGTATTTCATCAGAGCTTTAACACAACTGTCACACTTTTACGAGACGCATGACAATGTCTCGGTGGCCCTGCCTGTAATTCAGAAATGGCTTGGAAATGCATAACCTGAGGGACAGTGCCAAAGCTCAGTTTAAGCTGGCAAAATCGTTCTGTGGTTAGGAGAAAGGGAAGGATTATGGAAAAAGGTATAAACCGCACAATCTTTGCTATCAAGCCACGGCACAAATCGCAGTTCTTTCGCCTTCCCACTGTTTCCAAGGAAGCGAGCGTTTATTTTCACTTTCATGTTATGACACATATCTTGTTCGGATACATAGTTTCAGTATTCCAAGAAAATTCCTCACGCAATAGCTGTCAGAGTAAGGTGCAACACTGTGCTGAAGGTTTATGTTTTATACACGGGTGTGTGGCATGTGTGTGTTCTTGATTCAAAAACAATTCACTGGATTTTTGACAGTCTTAAGCATTATTTTAGCAGTATTTTGATTATACAGCTATGTTTTAGGAAATATAGTTCCTGATAAAAAAATTAAGAAAATCAGCACAACATAAATATAACTAGTGTTATACTACATTAATTGATAGTAATTTAAAAATATATATTGTTGTTGTTATCATTATTGTTATTATTATTAACAATAATAATAAGTTTAATAAGACATTTCTTTATTGCAGTTTATTTCAGTTTTGAAAATAATCAACCCCCTTTCATCCACACTGATTATACGTAAGTTTAAAATAATACAATCAAGAGTTTTTCTCTTTCTAAGAGTTCACTTTTGGCAAAGTGAGTGCATGAAATAATATCAAAACAGGTTTGCATATCATTATGAAACAGCTTTTGAAGTAGAGTTGCAACCTCAACTACAATTGAGCAAGCATGTGCTTGGTATAAAACAGCCACATAAAACTCGATTCATCAAGACATATTTCACAACAGAGAAATATGCTTGTGCAATGGAATTTGGCTCTTTATTTTTCTTTTCATTTGACAATGCAAAATTAATCGCTAACATACTGAATAAATATTCTGGGGGAATTCACTAAGAAGGAACTGCAAGCATCGTCTGTTGTTTAAGCACCTGGTTCACTCAAGGAATTATGCAAATATTTTATGCAAAAATTCAGTGGTGAGCATATACTGCATGGCACAAGGTCTTTTCCGCTGTGGAGGATGCAGCAAACCTCCGCAATTTGGCATACGTTACCGGCAGTGTTGGGAAGGTTGCTTTGGAAATGTAATAGGTTACAGATTACAAGTTACCCTATTTAAAATGTAATAGTAGTGTAACTTTTTCAATTACTTTATTAAAGTAATGTAACTGATTACTTTTGATTACTTTTTGATTACTTTTATACATTTCTAATGAATGTTTATTTGCAACTGTTAATCATTTTCAAACATTTACACCATGCAGGGTTAACCTTACAGTAGTGCTCAACACTGTCAGACTTTCAAAATCATTCCTCACTTGACATAAGATGATCAAATGTGAACACATCCACCACAAAATCAGACTTTATGTAATCCCCTTTGTAATCGTTAACATTTTCATAAGTAACTGTAATTTAATTACACATTTTTTCTTAGTAACTGTAACTGATTACAGGTACATTTATTTTGTAATTAAATTACGTAACCCCGTTACATGTAACTAGTTACTCCCCAACACTGGTTACCGGTATTGTACTGCATTCCTGCACAACAGTGATGCACATATATGAATATGTGCTTTGAAATGCAGACAACACAGTCGTGTCTATTCTTCGTCATTTTATCAACATTTAATATTCAACAAAGTACATTGTAATACAATTTTATTTCCCATCAGTAATAGTTTGACATTTATCACACTAAACAAATAGTTTCGTGCATTATCATACTAAACAAATAGAGTTTGGTGTATAAGGATCAGTGTTAGGGAACGTTACTTTTAAAAGTAATGAATAACAATATTGCGTTACACCCTAAAAAAGTAACTGATTGCATTACTTAGTTACTTTTTATAGAAAGTAATGTGTTACATTACTTTTGCATTACTTTTTCTCATCTGGGCTGGGCTTGTTTGTTTGTTTTAATATACAAATTTTGGGCAAATGTAAAAGTGCTTTTACACCAAAAGTGAAATGAGTAAAGGGCATAAAAAAGACCTTTCTGATGTGCTGCCATTCTGTATTGCAGTTCAACACTCTTACACAGAGGCGGACTTAACCATTAGGCAAAGGTAGGCGACCGCCTTGGGCCCCCAAAAGCCAAGGGCCCCCTAAAATGCTTTTTATATGCGAGAGGCACGTTCAGTGCGGACGCACAAGTGGTTGCTGTGGTGTTCATTACCACGACAACCGTCTGTGCGTCCGCGTTGAACGTGCTTCTTAGCAAAAGTAGGGCGATGTAGAAAATGGGGACGGAATCCCGGAATCTATTCATAAAAACGGAATTTACTGTGTAACGCAGAATGTGACGGAATGAACGGCACAGACGCGCGTTTCGTTTGCTATTTAAGCACGCGCAACGCTCGCGGTTGTCATCTGTAGTAGCTAAATAGTATTTTTTGCCATTTAATATTCACATACACTAGTCCATATCGCGGTTTGATTGAAGTGTACTGAATTGCATTTGATTTATTCATTCAATATTTGACGAATTCCGTGACATTGCTCGTTACACAGTAAACTTCTGTTGTGTAGCATTTTGAATGTACAAAAATTAAAGGGTTTGTTTAATTTTCATTGGAATAAAAGATAGATTAATGTTTTCGCCTTCATTTGATTACCAGAAAAATTGAAATACACAACACAAATTGTATAGGGCCCCATTCCTGTATTTTGCCTGGGGCCCCCAAATCACTAAATCCGCCCCTGCTCTTACGTCAGCAATCAACGGTCAGCAGCAAAGACACTGGTTAATAAATTAGGATTAAATACTTAAAGAATATTTGTGTTATTTAACATTTAATTATTGCAGGTTTGCGTCATATTCTGAGTTTGCATTTCACTGTTTTTTAATCATTTTGAGAAATAGAGAATATGTTTTGGTGCAAGTGAGATGAGTAAATGCATGTTCACATTTAGTCTAGAGCTACAGTAACCATCATGTTTACACAGCGCATAAAACGCCTCTGCACTTACTCCTGATTTCGCTCAACATCAGGACAGGAGACCTGTCAGTCAATAAATAGGAAAACAAAGTAACTGGTGTTACTTATTTGAAAAATTAACTCTGTGATATTTTCTTGTAAAATAAAAAGAAATGTTACTTAAATAGTTACTTGAAAAAAAGTAATCTGATTACAAAATTCACGTTACTTGTAACGTGTTACCCCCAAAACTGATTTCACGAGTTTGTGTGCCCATATAATCTTAGCATTAGTGGTAAACAGATTTGGCTTGATGTCTGCAATGGAGGGCACAGAGAGACTATTCTATTCGAGCTCCGCTAACCCCCCTATAGACAGAAAGATAAATAAATAAATATGCATAAAAAGGAGGAGATGGGGAGGAGGAGGGATGCCGAAAGAACTAACAACGGAAGAGGTAAGAGGCTGGTTTTTATACTTGGATATTAACTGGAAGCTTAGATGGGCGTACTCCTCCCGAAATTACGTTAATGACTTCACAAGGAGTAATCTATACTAAACCAAATTTACATTAAAAATGCTGTTTCTACTGAAATGTCAATGCAGTTAGTTGATTTTAATACAATGCATTTTAAAGGTTATTGAACAAAATTGTATATGCACTGAAATACCACCCAAAAAAGTGACAAGATCATGTACTGAATATGTCCCTCAAATCTGAAAAATGTTGACAGAATGCTTACTTTACAACTCATTTAAGAAGGTGCTCCTTCTTTTGTGCCAAATATGATCCTAAAACACTTTTAATATCCTCATCCAAACAGAAACACTTCTGAATGCCAAAAGTGGTACAAAAATAAACAATGCAAAACGTCCTGTCATGGGAATGCCTAACATGTCCAGTATATTTCCTCCTTACCTTTTGTACAAGTAGCATGTTCCAGCTCTTACCCACACAAACACAAGATTCACACGTATGCGTTGTTACAGATAGCAAAGCCTGTTTTTGAGGAACAGTAAATATCCATAGCCTGAGGAGATGCTGTGCTCTCTCTTGCGGCTTGACAAGATGTGTGATTCAACCGTCATGAACAGCCACGGCCAACATGTCGCCCGTATGTTGCCGATCAGATACGATTCACCACAGTTATAATATCCAAAATAAGAATCATATGTAAATATATGATTCATCACATAAAACCCCTTTTATAGTTTCCTCTTCCTCCTTTAAACACGTAATATAACAAGATAAGTCCAACTTCAAAATTATCACAGAAAATCTGAAGAGACCTGAAGAGAAAATGTGGAACATGTTCAGGTCTCAGCAGTTCCTATCTAGCCACAGTTTTTTAAAAGACTAAATAAAACCAACTGTTATGTAGAGCTCACAATCACAAAACTGAGCAGGATATCTGTGTCGACATTGAACAATTTCCAGATTATTCTTGTGTATAAACTAAAAATGTGGTTTATCACTCAGACACAATGACAGAAAGGCATATGCATGTGTGGTCTCGGCAATCGGTTTCGTTGCGCGTATGCCAAATATAGCCGCATGTTAACACAATCAATCACTTCAAAAATATGTATATAGTTTGAAATCCTTTTGGTTGTTTTTTTTAATAGATCACAGTGTAAAACATGCCATTTCTCAGAATTATCTACTGCGTATTCTGTGATTCAGTAAGCACTTTGTTAAGTCACTCATGATTCCCGCTTTTCTTTCATGTCATTTCAAAATCAGAACTGAGCTAAATCAGGACCCGGTTAAATTTAGCAAGAAGGTGTAGTGTAAACTAAACCGGAGTAACACAACTACACACAGGGTTAACACAAATGTCTTCTCTCTCAAGAGGCACTGTATAAAACTTCTCCTGGGCACTTTCTTTTTTTAAATTCACAGCTGCGCTTTGTTTCCGTAGACACAGCACAGGTGATTAACATCGCTCTAAGAAACTGTTCTTCTGTACCACATCACACACAGTTTGACGTATATCTGTGACCACAGATAGGCGAGAAAACCACAGTCTAAACAATGTTATGTCTTACACAAGTACAAGCACACTATGTTAAATTACACCTGTGTTAGTATTGTGAGGTCAAGTGTGTTAAACGACAGAAACTGGGACCACATAAAAGCTGGGGAACACAATACTCTCTCTTTCAGAGTCTCCCTCAAATCAAGCCTCGGGGCACACAGGGCATGGAACACCACCCTCAAGAGATCGGACACTGAAAGACTCAGACATGTCTGTAAATGAACGAGAGGTGGGGGGGGGGTGTATGGGAGATAGAAAGACACAATACTGTGCCTCCTTGTCTTCACCTGCTAATGTAATTGAGGAGTTTCATACCAAGGTGAATCTCCCAAGCAACTCTGAATGGAGACTCAGGTTTGAATCCCGACTTAATATACCATCAATTTTTTTTTAAACTGAACTGACAACCAGAATTAATTAATATTGGTTGGATTCAAAAGAGCAGCTTTGACAATTCCTAATAGCTCCTCTAGTACGCACTGGAAAATAGTATGTTTTTTGAGCATGGACTAATGACAGAATTGTGAGGTTTAGAGCAAGTTTGCATGGACTGAATATATTTAGACATGTGAATGGGTGACTTCAGTCACAGGGTTTTAAACAAACAATTTTTTACAACATGCAACTTAAAGATATTTTACACAAAAAAATCTTTGAGGCATATGCCATTTGGAAGGGGTATGATGCTCCCTGGAACAGGGGAAAGATGGGAGCCTTCTATGAGAAGGGTGAATCATCCCATCATATACTAGCACAATGGGGTATGTGACCAGGCAAAAAGGGATTTGCCTCTTTCCCGCTGTGTCTCCCTCCTTGACCTCAGGGTCAGACTGCAGTAAAAAGACACGACTTGCAGCAGTGTAGAGCAAAAGAGAAGGAACTTGTGCTCTTCAGCCCTCATTCAAGAAAATCTAAGCCATGACGTTTGAAAGGTTTCACAGCAACAACCATCTCCCTGAAGTGCAATCCAGTGGAGAAACAGTGTGGCAGCCACTTGCAGAAGAGTAGAGACCTAACACCGGGACAGAAATACGAGCAAGTCCTTTAAAGGTACTTGAGGAACGAGAGCCTTTGGGAGGCAGCCCACAATTTGGCTGAATCTCAGCAACAATGCAGCTCATTAGGTGACAATATGCAGAAATCAGGTGAGTGGCGTAGGTGAGAGTGCTGGGAAAAGCCGTTACCGCTTGTGACATAAGAAACTGGAATAGGAGTTTATCAAGGACTTTAGGTAGCACGCCAAACTGGATGGGGATCTGGCTTGCACGCAAAACACACATTAATGCAACAATTGAGCCTACGCCACAAAGGCTAGATATGCTGCTACACGTTGACTGCTTTAAGAGGTCCACCTGTGTGACAAACATATGCAGCAAGCTTTGACAAGACAGGGAAAGAGATTCTTTCACATGTTTCACACCTTGCGTATGTTTTCTATTTACCTTCTGTGGGATCTTTGCTCTCCTTGCGTCCTTTCTTTCCTCCTCTTTTTTTCCCATTCCGTTCCCTCTTCTTACCCTCTGACATTGTGTCAGTACCAAAACAAGAGTGAAAAATTTAAATCCACAATGGAAAGAAAATACAAGTAGTCCTATGGGGAGTGTGACTGGCGCACTTGAGACTCTGAACTAGAGAGCGTTTGGGCTCCTATATACACTCACTCTCTCACATCACAGAGGAAACACCTACTTGCAGCATGGTGAGAGAGAGAGAAAATAGAGAAGCGAAGACAGTGGAAAAGAGAGAGAGGGAGAGAGAAGGGGAGGGGAAGAAAGGGAGGGAGCAAAGTGAGGCATTTCCCATTGCTGTCAAGCAATTAACTATTCCATGTCTGGATCTTTCAGATCTTTCAGTGTCTTCCAGGCCCTGGAGCTGATGCTTGGAGACAACACAGTGCTCAGGCCTTCCTGTCTCTTTCCACCTCTCTCTCGCAGTCTCAGGGCAGCAGGAGCCTCAGCTGATCTGTAAAGCTGACCCCTGGCTGATCTCTCCCCCACACACTGCTCTAGCACTATTGGAGACAAAAACCATTCACTCAGCCAAAAGCATTCAGTGACACAGCCACAAAAAGGTCAAAATACCTTAATTCCAAAATGTTTGACATCGGAAAATTATGCATGTGTGACATGACACAAAACTATCCTACTGTTCTCTCTCTCTTTACTTTTATACTCCCCAATGTCCCCCTCTGCCTCTCCTGCTCTCTTTCTCTTTTCCCTCTTTGCTCCCAGTTTCCCATCCTCTACTGTAAACGAGTCACAACACGTTCCTGATAGTGTCGTCAGGAATCCCAGCAGTGAGCACGCAATCACAGACTAGGAACCTACTGAGAGCACAGAAAACATAATGCCACAAAGCTACACCTCCAATGCCTGGGCAGCAGGTACAAGAGAGAGGGATAAAGAAAGAAAGAAAGAAAGAAAGAAAGAAAAAACAGACAGAAACAAAAATGAAAGACGGGAAGGAAAGAAAGAAAGAAAGAAAGAAAGAAAACAGACAGAAACAAAAAAGAAAGACAGGAAAGAAAGAAAACAGACAGAAACAAAAAAGAAAGAAAGAAAGAAAACAGACAGAAACAAAAAAGAAAGACAGGAAAGAAAGAAAGAAAGAAAGAAAACAGACAGAAACAAAAAAGACAGGAAAGAAAGAAAGAAAGAAAACAGACAAACAAAAAAGAAAGAAAGAAACAAAAAAGAAAAAGGAAAGACAGGAAGGAAGGAAGGTAAAAGATATAATGGGTGGAAGGATGAAAAAAGAAGCAACCATAGCAAGAAGACAAACAGGATGGAAAAGGAATGAAGGAGGGAAGGAGGAAAGAAGGTTAGGAAAAAAGAAAGACAGGAAGGAAAGAATTAATGAACAAAAGAAGGAAGATAGGAAGGATAATAAGAAAGAAAGAAAGAAACATAAGATGTTATAATGGGAATAAATCTGGAATAAATCTAGCAACCCCACACGGACAGTTTTTAAGGGTCCATCCAAAAGCTTGGGGCACTGGTTGGCAGGAATCCAGTCACATGATTCTTGAGATGAAAATATCAGAGGCCATCATAAATAAAACACAGTGTCGGCATCACTCTACTTCCATCTTCTCCCCCCCCCAAAAAAAAAATATGACTAGGAAGGAATAGGAGTTAAACTGGAAAAACAGTTCAACTGCCATTTATATGACACCAGCATTGGAATGAAAGATGGTAGAAGAACATGGCTGAACTCTACAATGTGCAGCAAACAAGCTACACATACAGTACAATTCATTTCACGGTGTCTTATCCCTTATGACTAACGCTGATAAGTCTCCTATGAATTATATGCTTTGTAGCATACAAGTTATGTCATGTCAGGGCCCATATGGAATTCAATTTTGAAATAACAAACAATGATGATACACTTAAAGAATGAATATTTTAGAAGACTGTCACATGTTTCACTTCAATCAAAGGGTGAGTGCTAAGCTCAGATAACATTAATGCTGGCGGCAACAGTGTTACGGGTTCAAATCCATGTGATTGAATGTTGTATTGTTGCGCCTCTAAGCAAGGCACCAAAGCTCAGATAAGAGCCGTGAGATACAGTATCAAAAGTGTCTTCATAAGGGTTTCCTCCAAACAACCTTGTATCACCATTTTCATCGAGCAAGATGCACCAAGACCAAAATCTGTCTGACATGATGTCATTCTGTAAACAAACCTCTATTCATAAAAATGCAACAACGTATCCTACTGTCATCCAAAAAAAAAAAAAAACATCATGAAACCGGCA